>NW_028317809.1:11220000-11520000 GCF_062004578.1 Staurois parvus
GGCTGACCCAGGGAGGGGTGTAGATCGAGAATAGGAGAGGTCCAAGAACAGAACTTTGGTGGACCCCGATGGAGAAAATAAGAGGAGAGGAGGAAGTGAGATTGTAATTGACACTGAAAGTGCGATGAGATAGGTAGGAAGAGAACCAGTGAAGAGTTCAGTCACAGAAACCAATAGAGCGGAGAGGAGGAGGGGGTGGTCCACTGTGTCAAAGGCAGCAGAGAGGTCCAGGAATAGGAATGCAGAATAGTGTCCACTGGTTTTAGCTGCTAGTAGATTGTACTGTATGTGAGTTTAGGAGAGCAGTTTTAGTGGAAGTTTGAGAGCGAAATTCAGACTGAAGAGGATCAATAAGGTTTTTTCAATGAGATGGTCACGCAGTAGGTTGTAGACTAGGCACTCAAGGAGTTTGGAGGAAAAGGGGAGCAAGGAAATGAGGCATAGGTTGTTAAGGTTGGTATGATTCAGTGAGGGCTTTTTAAAATTGGGGGCGACTAGTGTATGTTTTAGAAAGTTGGAGAAGATGCCAGAAGAGAGGGACAGATTTAAGATGTGAGTTAGAGATTGTAGGATAGAGCCAAAGAGTGATTGTAGCATTTGCAAGGGAAAAGGTTCCAGGGAGCAAGTGGTTAAGTGGGCATTAGAAAAAGGTTTAGCAACTTTGTCTATAGTAGCGGGGTTGAATGAGGGAAGTAATGAGTGTACCTGTAGACATGGAGTGATAAGTGGGGAAGATGTCTGTACAGCAGAGATCTTATCACAAATTGTGTCAATCTTATTTTTGGGCATTGATTTAGGTAGTGGGTGGAGGCAGTGGAAGACAAAGTAGAGAGTTGAAGGTAGGGAAGAATTGACAGGGATTGGACGAGAAGTTGTTAATGAAAGTGATAAAATAGGTCTGCTTGGCAGCATAGAGGCAGGAGTAGTATTTTTGAAGGGCATATCTATATTGGTTGAAATCTTTCTGAGACCTAGTCTTGTGCCACAGATGCTCAGGACCACGGCTATGTTTTTTCAGACTTCTGGTGTTATCATCTGTTTGCCAAGGTTGTAGGGGTGGATATGAAGCAGCCAACATACCAGGGACACAGAGACAATGGAAGCATAATCAGATTTCAGTTTTGGGTGAATATGAAGCAGTCAACATACCTGTGGAGGGACAAAAAAGAAGAAATGTTCAGATGAGACATTCAGATGAAGACATTCAGATGAAGTAGAGCCTCAAGTGATCCCACTTATAGAAATACCCCCACTTCTGGAAAGAAGCCAGAAGCAAATGTGCCCCCCCCCCCCGGCAAATGTATCCTCTATTACTATTCTAGGGAAAACCAGAATGTGAGGTTTTCTTTACATTCGCTATCAATGAACGGGGGAGGGGGGGGGCACAGACAGCAATACAAAATAGCTCTCTGTGCCTCCCACTGAGGGGATTCACAGGGAGTGGAGGAATTTGCAACACAGATGGTTCCATTTGTCCAGTTTTAAATGTAACAAAGCCTATATTTCTGGAGTAAAATGTCTCTGTATAGAGGTCCACTTAGATTTTGCTACAATTCTAACAGTAGGCTTTTAGGCAATCAAGACAGATTTAACAGTTGGCTTTCATTGAATTGCAATGTATGTGCCTCGCAAGGGGCTAAGAATAATTTGGAATCTCTTTTTTTTATGGATTAGTGCTTTTAATATAGTTTAAACTTAGTCTAAAATCTTAAATTTGCTAAAGATACACTTCAGAAAATAACTGAAATGTAACTGGTGCAATGCATAAAACAGGCACTGTATATCTGTCTACGCCTTAATTTTCTCTTTCATTCTTCCATTCACCAAACTTAAAGAAATTCAAATTCACCTTGCTGATAACCTGACATCTTGTTGACACCATCCTCTGCACATTTAAAAGCCCCAGTTGCCTTAATATTTCTTAATTGAGGATTAAAAAATGCCTCATCACTCAGCATTCCTTGCTCTTCACATATGGTTCAGTTCTAGCTCCCCCTAAACACTTTGAGTCACCCCTTCACTTTACTTGTCCCAGTTCCTCACCATTGTCAATTCCTCCTCATCCTTCACAACGTCTTCTATTCTATGACCACAAAATGCATCAGAAGCCTGGCCCCACGTTGTCCAAAAGGTGGGCAGTACCTTTTGCCCCTGACTGGCAGCTAATGAAACCCTGTCCAGACAAAGCAGCCCCAGGACTTCTAGATAAAGACCCAGACTGCAGGTAAGTTAACTTAATGGACCTTCTTACTTTAGAAGACTTGCAAAGTTTCCTAACTTTACCAGTTTACCAGATCAATTTTTCTCAATGTCTGAAATTATTCTTTTAACATATGCTTATGAAGTGTGAAAATGTGTTACTATGTTTTTTATTTTGTTCACTATAATTGACAATAAACCTGCAAATGTTAATGAACAATTTCTCCAGATGGAGTTACTTAAACTAGGAAGTTGGTCCACAATAGGTTTAGGGTTTAAGTTACATTAACACAGTATCTGCATTATGACCTCTAACCATTTGTGGTTAGAAAAGACATGAGAATGCTAAAGTGAGCTATTACAAATAAAAAAAAAAAATCCTCACTGTGAAAAGACAGACAAGCATACAGGACTGTTGCTTATGAACAGTATTAGTAGCTGAAGACCTGGTCAAATTTTCAGAAATACGCCAATGGTCATAAATTTTAATGCTAAAGTAATGTTATATGAAAAGACTGGGGTTTTTTTTTATATCAGGGATTAGTGATGAATGAATCCACCGACGATTTAGCAAATCTTGCTCCGAATTCAGGGAACCCTGAAGTCTAAAATTATGGAAAGCCTGGCACTGCCATAAAGGACATGTAATAATACTAAAAAAAAAAAAAAATTACAACAGGGTTTCTTTGTAACTTGAAGGGCAACAAGGAAAATAAACAAATCCTTTAACCATTTGCCTATGGGGCACTTATACCCCCTTCCTGCCCAGGCCAATTTTCAGCTTTCAGCGCTGTTGCACTGTGAATGAAAATTGCACGGTCATGCAACACTGTAACCATATGAAATTTTTATAATTTTTTGAGACAGATAGAGCTTTCTTTTGATGGTATTTAATCACCTCTGGGTTTTTTATTTTTTGCTAAACAAACCAAAAACAACCAAAATTTTTGAAAATAAAGATTTTTCTTAGTTTCTGTTATAAAATTTTGTAAATTAAAGTACAGTCACTGTACTTTAATTTTAATTTGGGCAATTACTGGCTTTGTGACTCTTTTTGTTGTCTACATTTTTGATGTCCTTTTTATTTAATGTTGTGGGTAATCTGATATCAGTGGTTACTTTTAGCTGTTGTCCTTTGCTGTCCATAGAAAGTTTGGTGCTGCAAGGCTTTTCATTTTGTTTTAAGGGATGGTATTTGTGGGTTTCATGTACTTTGGAGATTCAGTTCAGTCACTGACCCTAATCTCTCCCTATGCAGTTTGTCAGCTTTCTTTACTACAGCTTCCATTTCACTGACACTGTGGCTACACTGTGCAAAGGCTGACTTATTCAAAAGACAAATTATTGGCCCTTCTAAGCCTGCTGGCCATCGTTCAAAGGCCATGCATTACATTCTAGTTTAATTCTCCTGGATAAATCTGAACAAAAATCCACCAGGATGGCGAATCTTGAACCCACAGGACTTGCCTCAAGCCCCTGGGTAGAGGTGAGCCCAAACCTCATCCCTATTTGGTTATATTCCTGAACATATAGTTTCAGGTACAATTATGATTAAACTGTAACATGTGCTTATTTTATGCACATTGTCAACATCTATAATATAGTATGTGTCTATGATGTAATGAAAGGGGAGCCGAGTGAAAGTTCTCCATGTGATCACACCACACAGCAGGGGTCCCAGTCATTTGCTGCTTTTGCTAGATGTGTTTTGCTTGCTCTACCAAACCAAAGCATTGCTACACATTTATGTCATGCTGCTTGTGTGTTTATCTGACAGAAACACTCACTTGTCACCTTACATAGAGGTACAACTGATTCTTTAAGAATTTCCTTGCATAGGACAAAATACTGGAGCAAAGAATATATGCTGGAGACAAGTATTCCAAATATAAGAGAAGACTTTTTAGCGTACTAAAACAATGCATCTGTGCATATACTGCAACATGTAGCGATGGACATATATATATATGTCCAATATATATATCATACAGTCACCGGCCACATTATTAGGTACACCTTACTAGTACCTGGTTGGACCCCATTCAGAACTTGCTTTCTTCATGGCATAGATTGAACAAGGTGTTGAAAACATTTCTCCGAGATTTTGGTTCATATTGCATGATAAGCAGTTGCTGCAGATTTGTCGGATGCACATCCATGATGCAAATCTGCCATTCCACAACATCGCAAACGTGCTCTATTGGATTGAGATCTGGTGACTGTGGTGGCCATTGGAGTACAGTGAATTCATTTTGTGTCCAAGAAACCAGTTTGAGATGATTTGAGCTTTGTGACATGGTGCATTATTCTGCTGGAAGTAGCCATCAGAAGATGGGTACACTGTAGTCATAAAGGGATAGACATGGTAAGCAACAATATTCAGTTTGGCCGTGGAATTTAAAATATGTAGCAATATAGCTGGCAACTCATTTCTTCATCATAATATCTTTATTAGCACACAATAGAAAATGTAAAATCCATAAAAGCTCATGCATTTCTCAAAGCTTAGGCCTTAGCATTTAAATGATGTTCAGTTGGTACTAGAGGGCCCAAAATGTGCCAAGAAAATATCCCCCACGCTATTACACCACTACCAGCAGCCTGAACCGTTGATACAAGGCAGGCTGGATCTATGCTTTCATGTTGTGTATGACAAATTCTGACCCTACCATCTGAATGTCGCAGCTGAAATCAAAACTCATCAGACCAGGCAACGTTTTTCCAATCTTCTATTGTCCAATTTTTGGTGAGCCTGTGCGAATTGTAGCCTCCGTTCCCTGTTCTTAGCTGACAGGAGTGGCACCCTATGTGATCTTTTGCTGCTGTAGCTCATCTGCTTCAAGGTTCGACGTGTTGTGCGTTCAGAGATGGTATTCTGCATTCCTTGGTTTTAACAAGTGGTTACTTGAGTTACTATTGCCTTTCTATCATCTCGAACCAATCAAAACATTCACCTCTGACCTCTGACATTAGCAAGGCATTTTCTTCCACACAACTGCAGCTCACTAGTTATTTTCTCTTTTTCGGACCATTCTCTGTAAACCCTAGAGATGGTTGTGTGAGTTATTTGAAATCTCAGTAGATTAGTAGATCATCAGTTTTTTAATTACCCAGACCAGCTCGTCTGGCACCAACAACCATTCCACGTTCAAAGTCACTTAAATCCCCTTTCTGATGCTTGGTTTGAACTTCAGCAAGTCGTATTCACCACGTCTAGATGCTCAAATGTATTGAGTTTCTGCCATGAGATTGGCTGATTAGCAATTTGTGTTACCAATCAATTGAACAGGTGTACCTAATAAAGAGGCTGGAGAGTGTATATCTTGTGTGATAAACATGCAGGCAACTAATATATGTAAAGAAAAATATATTTGATAATATTAATGCACTTTGCATGTTTCTCACTTGCAGCTGTGTTTCCTGGAAAGCACATCAAAACTGCATCAGATTTTAAAAATGCACCCCAACAAATTAACTGCATGTGAACTGAGGCACAAAAGACCGATTGGTTTCGATGGGACAGCTGTACTCTCCAGGACTGCTGGAGGTCACCATGAGAACAGTTGTACCATGAGCTGGGTCACGGCCTGCATATGTAATGTGGGGAGGAACTGGCTGGAGGTTTTCTTTGAGAAGGATGAGATATTGCTGGAACGGGGCTGAAGTATGTTACCAGGTGATCTGCACTATGTTGGTATGGAGGAATCAATTACTCTTTATATTTTCTAAAAATTCCAAAAAGGTGCTTGCAGAAGAAGAAGGCCCATTCACACTATTTTTTTTTAGAATGGAACCACAATACACATAACATAGAATGGCACCTCACCACACTTGTACAGTAGCTGCCAATGCACCTAGAGTACAATGGATCTGCAATACAGGGCACTACATAGTTGACTTGACTTCAACCTGTCTAGGCCCTGAAAAGAACACAAACCATTACATTTCCACCACCATTTGTTAAGTTGGTATGAGATTCTTCTCTTGAAAAGCTGTCTTTAGTTTGCACAAAAGATGTCCACTGTTACTGTGGTCAAACAAATCTGGCTTTGAGTCATCAGTCCACAACAAATTGTTCTAGAAAGCCTGGGTTTGCCTATATGTTTAATGTCAAACTGCAGATTTACTCTAATGTTCTTTTTGGACAGCAAAGGCTTTTTCCTGGCATATTTCCCATGCAGGCTAAATTAAATATATTCCTATGAAAAAGCCCAAATTAATAAACCTAATAAACCAGTTTGCATCTGGCGTATTTTTAGAAGGTTCTCAACGATAGAAATGACTTTTGTTAATTTGTCGGGAATGACGCAACTCTTTTAGAAATTTGCGCATTAGTCATACTACATTTGGCACTCATTCTCTCAAATAGGCTTATTGGTTTATTATTTGGTGCACACATTTCCTTCCTCCTTTCTGTGCATTGATTCTTGCACAATAAAACTGTTAACCACTTGAAGACCAGGCTTTTTCTAACACTTTTGGTTTACATGTAAAAATCTGTATTTTGACAGTTATTTAGAACACCAAACCAGCATATATTTGTTTAATGCAGAAGACCTAGAGAATAACAGTTGTCTTTCAAACACAATTTTGTAGGAAAAAATACACTTTAATAAATTTTAATGCACAAGAACACAATAGAATACGCAATTGTTTGGTAAAATCTAAAAGATGATGTTATGCCGATGTCCTGCTGCTTGTAAAAGTAATCTAGCTGCTTTTAGCTGCTAGGAATATTTTTACACAACAGAACGTTGCTGGCTGAAAAAAACAATATAGGTGTGGGCATCATCCCAGTATAACCACTGAAAGTCCTGTGATGTATGTCACGTCCTATCTGCTTAGCCTTTTGTTAGAGCAGTACCATCAGCTTTGGCCTACGTCAGAGCAGTTCTATCATCTCAGCCCACAGTCTGAACAGTTCTATAAGATCATGACAGAATTTAAAACCCTTTTACATGCTATGCAAGACTAAAAAAAATGTGGCTTTAGTCTTGCATAGCCAATAATTTTTTCTAGTCCATTTTTGGGGTTTTGTATGGAATGTATCAGATTTTGCTTTTGTTTCTCCACTTTTTTTGTGTCATACCAATACAAACAAAAGAAATAAACATGAGATTGCCTAAACATTGGTAATTGTAACAATTTTCTGGGCAAAGTGGTGCATTAACAAGGGTTCTGCTCTGCTTTTATCAAATGTGTGGCAGCAATAAAAGGTATGATTTTGACAACCATGCAACTTATTCAACGAAGGGGTCAACAATTGAGTGTGAATAAGGAACTGAAATACTTGTTATTAATTGCAGAGATTTTCTGGCATGCATGAAATTCTCTGCAACCAATTAACAACAGATCCATTGTCTCAGAAAGAAAACAATTTTTCACTGCTCATGTACTAATATCAAACGCTACCCTATTTTTGTTGTAAAAGTGATCACACATGTTGATGGAATTGGCTGTCTGATGACTCTTACACAATCATTAAATTGTTAGTATGATAACTTCAGCCAAGGCTGTACAGCTAATTATGTAGCTATTTTAAATGTAGTATTTACTGACAGAACAACCCAATGCAGCTGGAATTCCTTCTGAACAGGGCCAGGTGTTCAGAGAAAACCCCTAATTTGTGTCTTAATTGTTTCACGATGACAAACAGAGGCTGGGGACAAAACATGCTTTGGAACTGAAGATCAGTCAGTATAAACTTACAGTGCCACAGGGGGCATCCTTGAAGTTTAAAGTGATAGCAGTGAAAGGGGTAATTATTATGTTCCCCAAAGGAAAGTTTTCTCATTTGTTGAATTAGCAAGTAATTTAAAACTCCCATTGGATATGGTGTATTAATGTAAGGTTTTCCTCTTTAAATCTATAATCTTGCAAAAATATTTGTGGTGCTACTTCATACAACACTCAGCAACTTAATCAGAACCTACTGTATATGGAAACATTGCCAAACCATCAGATATTGTTCAATCGGGATAGATATTGCAGCAGCAAAAATGACCAAATCTATTTGTATAGCCATATTTCTATTAATTTCAACACTTTTTATTGGTATCATACCACAAGAATATACAACATGTTAGATAATGTATTTTTTTTCACCTCATACTGGTAATAAACATCGGTAATGCTAGGCTGCTCATGTGCATAGAAGGTGTATGGCCAAATGCTGAGACTCCCTGTTATAACCAATCTGGTGGCTTGATCTCAACACATATAGCCACTTATAGCCATCATATATGGCAGATCTTGCAGATGCAAAAGTCAAAGGCAATGTTTAACGTAGTTGCACTGATACTGTACACATCACATAATACGCAGTCACCCAAATACGTTCTTTCAAGTTGATTCCTCCAAAATGTTTCATATTATTTTTAATTTCTTTTATAGCATAATGTGATTTAATATATTCAGTTTTTAGATAAGAGTCACATAAAGCTATACACAGAATTTTTGTGATCTGAGTTTTAAAACATATACAAATTCAAAAAGTCATACATACATTTCAGTGGGCTGGAATCTCTAGAAGTGTGCACTCAACACTTTTTTCAACCTTTGTCACCCCAAAACCTCCAGTACTCTATTAAGCATACTCTGTTAGCATGGGATTCAAACCCCTCCTGCTGTGCTTGACTCCCAATAGGAAAGATCTGTTTGTTTTGAGTATATCTAAAGTTACATCTTTTTTCAATTTGAATAGAGTATGGAATGGTTAAATCACCTATTGTTCTATTGGGGAAATTTTCTTCCTTCCACATACCAGGAAGTGAGAGGAAATCTCTACTTAGACAATTGTTATTGGAATAAGCGTCCGCATTGGCTTTTTATCTCTTGAGCCTGTGCTGGTGACAAACTCAATTCTTTTTGTTTTTCGTTTTAAGGCTCATTAGCTTAAAAACTGGTGCTCCTAGAGGAGTTTAGCGTTTTGCCTGTAGAAGCAATTAATTAGAGATGAGTGAATTTTTCAAAAATTCGATTCGCCTGATTCGCCGAATTTTCCGAAAAAATTCGATTCGAATTTATTCGCTGCGAATTTTACTTATAAAAAGGGTTTCTAGGCTTCAGAGAGCCTTTATATTAGTGCAGAACACTGTACCTTTAATTTAAATGCCCTTGGAGTCTGCTGGGGAAGAGAAATAATACTGTCAGTCAGTATGACATGCAGATGAGTGCCGTCGATCTTAGAATCACCGCACACTTCACTCATTTGGGCAATCACGGGGCCAAAGAAGAAGAAGGAGAAGAAGAAGAAGAAGAAGAATGAAAAGAATGAAAAGAAGAAGAAGAAGAAGAATGAAAAGAATGAAAAGAAGAAGAAGAATGAAAAGAATGAGAAGAAGAAGAAGAACGAAAAGAATGAAAAGAAGAAGAAGAAGAAGAATGAAAAGAATGAAAAGAAGAATGAAAAGAATGAAAAGAAGAATGAAAATAAGAAGAAGAATGAAAATAAGAAGAAGAATGAAAAGAAGAATGAAAAGAATAAAAAGAATGAAAAGAAGAAGAAGAATGAAAAGAAGAATGAAAAGAATGAAAAGAAGAATGAAAATAAGAAGAAGAATGAAAAGAAGAATGAAAAGAATGAAAAGAAGAATGAAAATAAGAAGAAGAATGAAAAGAAGAATGAAAAGAATGAAAAGAAGAATGAAAAGAATGAAAAGAAGAATGAAAATAAGAAGAAGAATGAAAAGAAGAATGAAAAGAAGAATGAAAAGAAGAAGAAGAATGAAAAGAAGAAGAAGAATGAAAAGAAGAATGAAAAGAATGAAAAGAAGAATGAAAATAAGAAGAAGAATGAAAAGAAGAATGAAAAGAATGAAAAGAAGAATGAAAAGAATGACAAGAACAATGAAAAGAAGAATGAAAATAAGAAGAAGAATGAAAAGAAGAATGAAAAGAATGAAAAGAAGAATGAAAAGAAGAATGAAAAGAAGAAGAAGAAGAATGAAAATAAGAATAATTCCAGTAAAGCAAAAAGTGTTTCTGCAGAGTTCCTCTATTTCTGACAGTTCTCTGACAGTTCTTTCACATTTACAGCGATTGAAACATTGTATCTATTTGTTTCCTAATAAAAACATCTGTATCCTAAATGGAAACAAATACATACAATGTTTCAACCGCTGTAAATGTGAAAGAACTGTCAGACAGCTGTCAGAAATAGCGGAGCTCTCTGCAGGGACATTTTTGCCGGCTGTAGAAGGGATGAAAACGGCCGATCAGGAAAAATTCGATTCGACCATCCGAAGTTGGCAAAAATTCGGATTCGATGCGAATCGAATTTTTCCTGAAATTCGAAACGAATTCCACTTCGCCTGATTCGATTCGCTCATCTCTACAATTAATGTTATCCTATTTTTTCATGCACATTAGATAGTCTAGAGCAGGGGCAAACTTTTTGACTTGAGGGCCGCAATGGGTTCATATATTGGACCCGGGGGCCGGACCAAGAGTAGATAGTAATTCATCCCCCATAGTAATTCATCCCCCATAGTAATTCCTCCCCCATATAGTAATTCATCCCCCATAGTAATTCATCCCCCATATAGTAATTCATCCCCCATATAGTAATTCATCCCCCATAGTAATTCATCCCCCATAGTAATTCATCCCCCATAGTAATTCATCCCCCATATAGTAATTCATCCCCCATAGTAATTCATCCCCCATATAGTAATTCATCCCCCATATAGTAATTCATCCCCCATATAGTAATTCATCCCCCGTAGTATTTCATCCCCCACAGTACTATTCCCCCCAAGTAGTAAGCCAAGTCCCCCCTGTGTCAATTCACTTACCTTTGCTCCGCGCGTTCCTCTCGCCGTGTTCCCGCGCCGTTCCAGTCTTCAGGGCGGACTGTGAGGGGAGCCTAGCTCCCCTCATGTTCGTCACGCTGCCCCGCCTACACACATCCTGACAGCCAATGTTTTCCTGCCCTGGCTGTGTTTTTTTTTTAGCACGCTCCGCGGGCCGGATTAAAAGGTCCACCGGGCCATATACGGCCTGCGGGCCGTAGTTTGCCAATTGCTGGTCTAGAGACATTTTGTAAGATCAGTAATTAGAGGCAAAAAAAAACACCGTCTGTTTTGCGTTTTTGAGAGTGCATTTCTGGCAGAAAAATGGTAAACTCTCCTAACAGCTGCTAAATGCTCCTAAACGCTAGTACAAAAACACTCAAAATTAGTGTTTTTTTCCTGCCAAGAACATGGCGTTTTTTAACCACTAGGGGACCGCCCGCAGTACATATACTGCTACAAGGCGGCCCCTGTGCGCAGGATCACGTATATAAACGTGATCCTGCATTCCGGGGTAGGGGGCGCGTGACCGCCCTACCCGCAGCACCGATCGCGCCCGGTGTCAATCAACGGGTCCTGGCCGGTGATTACCCACTGGAGCCCGGAGATTGCAGCAATCACAGACTGAGAGGAAGGCTGCATTGTTTTCAATGGAGCTTTCCTCCCTGTCAGCTTTCAGCAAACTGTTCCGGGATCACAGGACACAGCCTTCCGGGACAGTGTGTGACAGAGAGGCACACACCCCCAACCCTAGTAAAACACTCCCCTCACACAGTTAACCCTTTGATTGTCTCCAAAAGTTAACCCCTTCCTCCCCAGTGTCATTAGTACAGTGTCAGTGGTTTTTTTTTGCACTGATCACTGTATTGGGATGTCAGTGACCCCAAGTCAGTTCCCCCCAGTGTCAGAATGTCCGCCGCAGTCCGGCCATAAGTCACTGATCGCCACTATTAGAATAAAAAAAAAATCCAGTATCTATACCGCCATTTGTGAATGCTATAACTTTCACGTAAACCAATTAATTTACACGTATTGGGATTTTTTTTAGCAAAGGCATGTTGAAGAATACATTTTGGCTAAAATTTATGATGAAATTTGATTTTTAAATTTTTTTACTGGACATGTTTTATAGCAAAAAGTCCAAAATATTGTTGTTTTTTTTCTCAAAATTGTCGGTCTTTTTTTTTTATAGCGCAAAAAATAAAAACCGCACAGACGATCAAAAACCACAAAAATAAAGCCCAATTCGTGGAGAAAAAAAGAAGATGTAAATTTAATTTGGGTGCAGTGTTGCATGACCACAAAATTGTCAGTTAAAGTAACGCAGCGCCGTAACACAAACCGCTTATGTAACCGCTTCCAGACCGCCCTATAGCAGAAATACTACTACAGGGCGGCATGCGTACGCAAAATCACATATACATGATTCACGCTCCCGTGGTTTTCAAGCCCCTCCCAGATGGCGTCAGATTGCCCGTCCAGTAATCACATTTAACCCCTCAATTGCCAGGAAGACGCTCATACACAATAAAGCTCCATTGCTAGTATAGTGTCTGAACGGATCAATATCTTTGATCAGATCAGCACTATACCAGCATTTACATTAGTATAGCATCCCCAAAAACACAGCGTTAGCAGAATCAGCCCTGGCATCTGCCAACACTTGTGTTTAGCCCCTATGCTTACCCCCCCCCCTTCTCCCCCAGCAAGTGCAGTGTTAGTAGGTCACTGTCACTTGATACATTGCACACAAAACCGCAGTGTTTGCAGAATCAGGCTTGATCTCTGTTAACACTTGCCGGTAAATTTTGATGACTCTCATATGCAGCAGAGTGCCAGTACTAATGCCGCGCTACCTTTTGGTGAACAGCGGTCTAGTACATCCTGGTCTATCACATACCTCTTAGATTGTAAGCTCCAAGAAGCAGGCCCTCCTAACCCTCTTGTATTGAACTGCATTGCTGCTGTATTGTCTCCTGTTATATTGTAAAGCGCTGAGCAAACTGTTGGCGCTATATAAATCCTGTATAATAATAATAGTAATACCAGCACTGCAGTATCACTTTGGGACGTGGCGAGTCCCATACGTGCAGTACAAGCCGGTGCGGTGGTGAGCACAAGTATTGTCCCGCAACCACCAAGAATTCGCACACAGGCCCATAGAGCCCTTAGTATCCTTCCGGATGTGCTTGCAAATCCCGATTTGCAGCCGACAAATTCTGCAGCACCCGTACTTCCCCCATTCACTGCCCAACCCGGAATTCAGGTGGAAATAGCAAATTTAACTACTCCACTTGATTTTTTTGAACTGTTTTTCACGGAAGATCTGTATGCATTGATTGTGGATCAAAGCATTTTATATGCACAACAATGTATCACCGCCAAACAAAATTCAAACCTTGCCAGACCATTCGCATGGAAACCCATTACAGTTTTCGAATTTTTATTTTTTTGGGGCCTAACCCTCAACATGAACATTACTAAAAAAATAAATTGTGCTTGTATTGGTCCACAGACCCGATTCATCATATGCCCGTGTTCTCTGCTGCCATGGCCAGGCATAGATATGAGAGTATAATGTGTTTTATGCATTTCAACAACAATACACTGTCATCCTCGGGGTGACCCTGAATGTGACCGGCTCCACAAAATTCAGCCCCTCGTAAATCACCTTAACCAAAAATTTGCAGATGTCTATACTCCCCAGCAAAAAATCTGCGTTGATGAGTCTCTCATTAATTTTTCTGGCTGCCTTGCATTCAAACAATTTCTCCCCAGCAAGCGTGCCAGATATGGGGTCAAGATGTACAAGACCTGTGAGAGGACAACAGGCTATACTTATAAGTTTCGGATTTACGACGGAAAAGATAGTCACGTGGAGCCCCCCGGATGCCCAGACTACATGGGGAGTAGTGGCTAGATAGTTTGAGACTTTTTATCATCCTTTTTTCATATGGGGTACCACTTATACGTGGACAATTTTTATTCAAGCATGCCACTATTTAGACATTTGTACAATCTTGGAACTGGAGCATTTGGCAAAGTGTGACCTAATGTGTGCCCACCATTAGAAGTGGGTGGATGCAGGGTGGTATATTCTAATGGTGGGCATACCACACACTTTTTCTGGCAGAGATTTCTTCTCTTTTTTTCATTCAGTCCACAGGCTGCATACAAAAAAAAAAAAGAAGATAGCATATATACCCAACAAGGATCAGCGACGTACTGGTACATCATTGGACTTTGAATGGTTATACCAGGATGATGCCTACAGCTGCAGGCATCATCCTGGTATAATTTTTTTCAGCTGGCGATCGGCTTTCATATAAAAGCAATCATAGTGGATAATTAGCTGCAGGATTGCTTTTACAAGCAGCGGGAGACAATGACCCCCTCCTCCGCTGCATTCCACGTCCTTCTCGGGCAGTCCTGTGCCATCGGGGGAACCTGAGAATGCAGCCGGTGTTTCTGCCAGCTGACCATAGAGCTGATTGGAGACCAGAATGGTGCCAATCATCTCTATAGCTTAAGAAATCAGAAGCTACGAGCATTTCATCACTTCACTTTCACAGGATAAACAACATAAATGGTGAGTATTTTGCAGATCTCGTTTGTTGCCACAAGTTTTTGGAAAATGAAGAAAAAACCCAAAAAATTAATTTTTTCTTTTTTTTTTATATTTCAAAACCTTGTGAGAAAAAATGAGATATACTCATCATGCCTCTTTTTAAATTCTTTGGGGTGTCTACTTTCCAAAAAGGGGTCATTTGGAGGGGGGGGGGGTTGGTGCTATCTTGGCATTTCATGGCCTTCGAATCTGTGATAGGTAGTGAGGAAGTGAAATGAGGAAGTTACGCACCTTCAGGCTTTCAAAGTGGTCATTGGATTTCAGGCTCCTGTATGTGGCTAGGCTCCCAAAAAGTCTCACACATGTGGTATCCCCACACTCGGTAGACGTAGCAGAATGTATTTTAGGGTGTAATTCCACATATACCCATGGCTTGTGTGAGAAATATATAATTTAAATGACAAATTTGTGTAAAAAAAAAAGTTTGTCATTTTCCAGAAACTTGTGGAAAAAAATTAAATCTTCCATGGATTCAATATGCCTCTCAGCAGATAGCTTCAGGGCTTAAATTTAAAATCCTGAGCTGCTAACCAGGCCTTAGAGCAGGGGTGGGCAAACTTTTTGACTTGAGGGCCGCAATGGGTTCATATATTGGACCCGGGGGCCGGACCAAGAGTAGGTGAATGATGTGTATGTGTCATCCATAGTAAGTATAGTAATATTCCCCCATAGTAAGCATAGTAATTAATCCCCCATATAGTAATTAATCCCCCATATAGTAATTCATCCCCCATAGTAATTCATCCCCCATATAGTAATTCATCCCCCATATAGTAATTCATCCCCCATAGTAATTCATCCCCCATAGTAATTCATCCCCCATAGTAATTCATCCCCCATATAGTAATTCATCCCCCATATAGTAATTCATCCCCCATAGTAATTCATCCCCCATATAGTAATTCATCCCCCATATAGTAATTCATCCCCCATAGTAATTCATCCCCCATATAGTAATTCATCCCCCATAGTAATTCATCCCCCCTATAGTAATTCATCCCCCCTATAGTAATTCATCCCCCATAGTAATTCATCCCCCCTATAGTAATTCATCCCCCCTATAGTAATTCATCCCCCATATAGTAATTCATCCCCCATATAGTAATTCATCCCCCATATAATAATTCATCCCCCATAGTAATTCATCCCCCCTATAGTAATTCATTCCCCATATTAAGTCCCCCCTGTGCCAATTCACTTACCTTTCCTCTCGCCGTGTCCCGCGCCGTTCCGGTGTAGCATGAAAATCTGTCTCCTATGAGGATCTGTCCCCCTCGACGTATCTGCGCATGTGCCAGTTTCAGGCATTAGCAGCCGATCGGCGATCTCCGGCACATGCGCAGATACGTGGAGGGGGACAGATCCTCATAGGAGACAGATTTTCATGCTACACCGGTCTTCAGGGCGGACTGTGAGAGGAGCCTAGCTCCGCAGGCCGGATTAAAAGGTCCGCCTGGCCGTATACGGCCCGCGGGCCGTAGTTTGCCCATTGCTGCCTTAGAGTTACTCACCACCAACAAACACACACACACAAACAGAGACACCTGTACACACACACACACACATACACAAACAGAAACATGTACACACACTCACAGAGACATGTACACACACACACAGACACATGTATACACACACAGGCACGTACAGACACGCATATACACAGATACATGTACATACAAAGAAACACACATGCACAGACACATGTGCATACACACAGACACATGTACATACATACACATGTATGTACACACACAGACACATGTACATGCACACACACACAGACACATGTACACACACACACAGACACATGTACACACACAGACACATGTACAGATACACACAGACACATGTACAATTGTACATGCATACACAAACACACACATGTACACACACACCCATAAAAAGTTGCAGTACTTCGTTGTTCACTCACAGATCCGGGTACTGCACTCTAGGGGGAGGCAGAGAGCACAGCACACACTCCTTGCTTTGCTTTCACTGCGCTCAGCTATTGAGCAGTCTGAAGGCTCCCAGTGCCAATGACAGATCCGGCCTGGGCTCCGAGCCTGCTCAGCAAGACGGCCCTGGGGGACACACTCGCCCCCACCATAATTTCCACTCGCCATTGGCGAGCAGGCGAGTGGAAATTTCAAGCCCTGGCTTAGGGTATCTACTTTCCGAAAGGGGTCATTTGGGGGTGTTTGTACTATCCTGGTATTTTAGCACCTCAAGAAATGTGATGAGCAGTCAGAAAGTAAAAGCTGTGTAAATTCCATTATCTATACCATAGTTTGTAGACGCTATAACTTTCACACAAAGCAATCAATATACACTTATTGGGATTTTTTAACCAAAAATATGTAGCAGAATACATTTTGGCCTAAATTTATTACAAAATTTTAGTTTTTTTGGATATTTTTTATGACAGAAATGAGAAAATGTTTTTATTAAAAAAAAAAATTCTGAAAATGTTTATAGCGCCAAAAATAAAAAGCGCACAGGTGATCAAATACCACCAAAAGAAAGCTCTATTTGTGTGAAAAAAAGGACATCAATTTCATTTATGTACCGTATTGCATGACCATGCAATTGTCAAACTAGTGCAGCGCTGTATAGCAAAAAAATGGCGTAAATTTCAGTATCTATACCATAGTTTGTAGACGCTATAACTTTCACACAAAGCAATCAATATACACTTATTGGGGTTTTTTTTTACCAAAAACATGTAGCAGAATACATTTTGGTCTAAATTTATAACTAACTTTAAGTTTACTATATATTTTTTATAGCCGAATGTAAAAAATATAGTTTTTCTTCAAAGTTTTCGGTCTTTTTTTGTTTATAGCGCGAAAAATAAAAAGCGCACAGTGATCAAATACCACCAAAAGAAAGCTCTATTTGCGTGAAAAAAATTACGTAAATTTCGTTTAGGTGCAGCATTGCATGACCGCGCAATTATCAGTTGAATTAGTGCAGCACCGAGTAACAAAAAGAGGCCTGGTCATTAAGGGGGGTAAATCCTCAGGAGGGCAAGTGGTTAAGCCATGGTGCATGGAGCCTTACGCCCAGTGAAAGTGGATAGACAGGGGTTCTAACTCTTCACTACTGTATTAAAACCAAAAAAATATTAGTAGCTGCACTAGCCTTCTGTTGCCAATTTTGGTAGAGACTCCAGGCCACAGATTTGATTTATAAGTACATTGCATTTTGTATTATTATTATTATTATTATATCTGCAATAAAATTTTATTATGACTTTGACATTTCCATATGCATCCTGTTGATATTTTCATGACTACCATTTTCAGCAATGGTCAGCAATGACAGCCTCTATATTTCTCTCTGACCTATAAAATGCAAAGGTAAAACAATTAGAAACATATGCAAGGACAAATACTTATAACAGCAGTCGACCTGAACTCAAACAGTGAGGATTTGCTATGTTATAGGGAACATCTAGAAATTGGAATTGTGGTTTCACAGAACCCTGAAAAATGTACATTTTGTCTTGAATTTCTCCTGAAAAATAGCACCTCATGGCATATGACTGAGCATAAAGCTTCATAGCTGTATAGCTGCAATGTTATATCATCCAAGGCTTTGCTGCCTCTGACTGGCAGTCTCCAGAGATTTGAAGTAAGATTTGGTGATGTTGTGGTGGGAAGCTGTTACAGATATGCCTCTTACCAGTCAAATGGTGCTGGACACATGTCCAAGCCCTTTTTTTTAGAAAACAATAAGAACAGACACACTCAAATACTTCATAACAACGTAGATCCAGTAGGTAGAACAATATATATTATGCAAACATAAAACATAGCACTAGTAACACCACCACCTAGCGGCATCATAGTATAAGATATGAGAATGGTTGTTGCACCTTTTTCTGTCTGAACAGAATGCTAACACCCCCCCACCCCAATTCAACCACTATTTTTCATATAAGTTTCATCTTCTTTCAAAGTTCTTCTAACTTGGATTTGATAGTGGTTGCAATGTATAAGAGTGTTGCCCCTCTAAGCTGTTTCCATTAGTGCCCTTACACATTTGCATTCTGTAAGTTCCCAGCATGGAGTTTGTTGGCAGAAGTTATCTTTTCATCTGCAGAATTAATCTACATTTGCAGCTAATGAACAAGTTCAGAAAGTTCCTTATTAAAACAAAATCATTATAAAACACCATGTGGGATCCTGGGTGATATTATTGACCATATATGCTCATGTCCATATTTGGTCCATGACCTCACCTGGCATGCCCTGTCCCTTTTTTTTTTCAGCTGGCAGCTAGGAAAATGTAATTTGTGTAGAGCATTCATTGGGCGCAGACAAATAAGAAGGTTGGCATTTTTTTTCCATTGGTAGGTGTTTATCATGATGCCATGGATTTACATTGCTGGAGAAGGTAATAGATGATGGATTTACCTAAGACCTCCGTCACATTATTGTGATTTCTCCTGCATCTGTCCATCACACTGCACTGCACAGCAATGGAGATAACATTCTGTATGGTGCCCTTTCACATCAATGCAACAATGCTCTTTTTGAAAAGGTGCAGGTACTTCATTTGGTGCAGCATAGTGCATTTTTGGTCTCATAAACTACAATGAAAGATGAAAAATGCATGCGTTTTTGGCAGGGCTTTGTGTTTACCAGTCTCTTCTTCCTCCAAAAGCATGAAAAATGAAAAGGCATAAAAAATGTGCATAAAAATACTACAAAAACACACTGAAAAATGCGCGATTATTCAGCAGCTCTAGTAAGATCTAAGCTTACGGATTTAGGTTTTTTAAATAAAATAGTTTGTCTCTGCTGTGTGTTTTTTTTTGTTTGTTCTTTTTTTTAATAAATGACTGTGTGCTTACTTTGCAATTTTTTTTTGTTTTTTGTAAATGAGTAACTAGGGTTATATACCACGTATTCCTTCATGTAAGGGGCAGTATGTAGGGGCTCCCCGCCCCCACAGACCCTCCCGACCCACTAGGCTAAATTTGTGGAGGTGAGGCCGATATAGGGACAAGGTGTTTTTGGGGTCCCTTCCCATGTTGAAGGTATGTGACATGCTATGGTTCCTGAGGAGGGGGCACTTGGGCCAGCCAGGCTGCATGCTGGATTAAAAGCCGGCCATATACGGAGCAATTTTCTTTCCTGCAACCACCCGCAGAACAATTGTATTCCCACGGAAGGGGGTGAGGGTGGGGGGAGCCATCACCATCCCCACCCGGAGAACACAGTGATTACTGCTAGTGGCTATATTAACTGCTAGCAATAATCACATGTAAAATCGATCAATGCTATAGATATGACCCTTACCAGTCAGGAGATGCTGAACATATGGATGAGCCCATTTTTTTGTTTTATTAGAAAAAACAGGAATACAGATACAGGAAATTACATTGAGCCACAACCTAGTTGGAGAATTTATAATCACAATACATAAATGTGTAGTGATGAATCAAACTGCCCTGGATTCAGTTTGAGCAGGGTTCATCGAATATATCAAAGAGGTTCAGAACCCCATTAAAAGCAAAGGGAGCCGAATCAGTAAAATAAAAATGCCTATTTTCTGGGCTAATAGACAAATGGGAGTAAGAAAAAAAAAGCATGGAGGTGGGCACTGCCCTGAGGAGTATGTACCAGTGCAAAAAATATTTTGAAAAATCATTTGACCAGAAGCAGTGAATTTTTTTATATGCTTAAAGTGAAACATCAAAAATGTCCTATTCTTTTAAATAATGTGCCTGGGGGTGCCCTAATCCTGGATGTGAAGGGGTGCATCTCTGTGATATACAGAAAATGCTGCAGCAGCACTGATATTTAGAAAGGAAAACATTTTTTAAATTCCAGGTAAATGACTTTAACACTGTCATTGCTTAATTGACAGACTCCTCTACGGGTCTGGTTTGTATTTTTAGGGACATTTGAAGGCATTAGTGTGCTGTGTTTTTTTTTATTTTATTTTTTAAGAAACTGGCAATGAATATTATTTGCCGGCAATTTCAACTGTATCATTTTTCCAGAAGGACCTCCCTGGCAAAGCACCTCACCCTGAAGTTGATGAGTACAAGGGCCATTTCTCCACAACCCTTGCTCTGTGATAGGGGATGATCGCCACTTGCTGAATCACCAAAAAAAAATCTGACAACCTGGCGCACAACCTGGTGCACATACCCAATCCCGATATAACACTACCTGAATGACAGCTCCTCAAACTGTCATCAGCTATATTTATTTATTTCACATACTTTTATAGCACCGTCAGTTTATGCAGCACTTTATATATATTGTACATTTACATCAACCCCTAACCCTCAAGAAGCATACAATCTAAGGTCCCTAACTCACATTCATACATACACATACTAGGGACAATTTAGACAGGAGACAATTAACCTTTTTCCAATATAAGGAAAGGGGTAGGGATAGAGGTGATATCATTGCCCAGATATGGCCATGGCCATATTTGATCAATGTCATTGCCCATATATTGACAGTGGCCTTATTTGGGCAGTGAAATCATTGCTATCCTCGCCCCTTTGCTTAACAGAAACAGGGATTTCCCATGACGTCAGTGCTTGCTAGGGAAGCCATGGGTGCAACACCTAAGGCTTCTTCAGGAATCAGTGATAGCGGGAAGCTGTCGTATATAGAAGCAATAGAAATATCCCTATAAATGAGAATGGTTGCTTCTATATAAAAAGCATGTTAATATGTCACTATGGTGCTGCTAACTGTCCTCCTTGCTGGAGAGGAAACTGTACCAGAGAACCTGCAAAGCAAGAATCTCTGTTTTTGCTTTATTCATTCTTTATATCTGTGCTTTCTGCATTATTACCCCCACCATTTGTCAGATCACCAGCCATCAAGGCGGTAGCTCTGATATTAGGTAGTAAAGCCCTACATCTCTACCAAGATGCCCACCCCAAACACAGAGATACAGGACAGGGTATGATAAGTCAGAAATTGAGAACTGATCAGATGCAGGGAATGTACAAGAAATCTTGATGACCAGTAGTGATAGACAAATCTGCTTATGTTCAATTTGCAGGCACTTTTTTCAAATGTTCACAAATCATAAATTGCAACCTTTAATCCAAACCTCATCTGAGTAAATAGGAGGAGAATAGTGAAAATCAGTTCTCTCAATTTTTAAGGCTAATAGGCAGGGGATCATTAAACAAAGGACATGGGGAGCTGATGACTGCCATGGAGAACATGTACCAAAAAAAATTACTATTCAGCAGGGAGCAGCTCCTTTAAAAGGGCTTAAAATGAAACATTAAAAATGCACTTTAAATAACATGCTTGGGGAATTCTTTATACCTGCCTGTGCAGTGACACATCTGTAGGAAATACTAGGGCAAACGTTAGTCAGAAAGAAAAAAAATTGCCCTTTAGGTAAGGCATTGTCAAAGTGCATTGGAAGCTGAGTACTGCCCTGGGGGACATGTGCCAATGCATAAAAAAATTAAATACAGTTTAGCGAGGAGCAACTCTTTTATTAAGGCTTAAATGGCAAGATTAAAAATACACAATCCCTTTAAATAGCATGCCTGTGGTTGCTTTAGTGACACTAAAGCTTTGTTTTTTTGTTTTTTTTTTAATAACAAACATGTCTATACTTACCTTCTCTGTGTAGTAGTTTTAGTCCCTATCCTCTTCTTTTTGGGTCCCCACCAGTGCTCCTGACTCCTCCCCCTTGATCAGTGCCCCCAGGGAAAACCGCTCGCCCTGGGGGCACCACTGTGGGCTCATCCCCAAGCTGCTGCTCTATTCATCGATAAGACACATAGATAGGCTTGGCCCCATCCCTGCTCTCTCTTCTTTGGCTCACTGTCTGTGATTGACAGCAACAGGAGTCAATGAGCTCCGGCTGCTGTCTCAGCTGGTGATGAGAAAGAGTCACCAAACAGCAGAGGTTGTTGAGAACATGGCTGGATCGGAGAGGGCTCAGGCAAGGATGGGGGGGGGGCCTTTACACAGAAGGTTGTTTACCTTCATGCATAGAATACATGAAAGTAAAAAAAACTTGACTCTTTAGAACCACTTTAAATGTACCTGTGAAATGGTGCTTCTGTAAGATGTGCTAAGCAAAAGTAACAATTACAAAGAAGAAAATGCCATTAAAATTGTTGCTCAATGACATTTCCCAGCTACTTCTTTCTGTTTGTAAATAAAGTGTCCGGGATTCCCCTTGATATCCATACCAGACCGTTATTCTAGAGAGGGTCTGGTATGAATTTCAAAGGGACATCCCACACAAAAAAGGCATGCGGAAGAGGTATTCCAAGCAAAAAAAAAAACAAAATCCATACAGGACTCTTATCCAACCATGCAGCCTGGCTGGCCAGGAAAGTGTGGCACAAAATGTGGACCCCCCCCCTCCTTAACCACACCACATGCATGGGGAGGGTACTTTGCAAAGGGATCTCATTGGCATTGCACCTTGTCCCCTTGCTGATGAGGACAAAGACCTCTTTCCCACATCCCTGATTAGTGGATGTGGTGGTCTGCATGGGGGACACATCGAAATCTGGCAGCTACCTTTAAAATAATTGCACCTGATATATATATATATATATTTGTTCATGTGTGTGGGTGGGGAATGGTGCTTTTAATTATTTTTTTACACTTTTTTATTTACTTATTTTACAAACATTAATGGCTTTCACATAGGGGCTAACTGGCAAGTGATGGGTCCACTTTTTAGAGCTATTAGGGGTCTTGTACAATCCATTGCAACCAACCAAGCACAGAAATGTGGTAGATCCACTGTGTATCCTGCTTTCTAGCCAGGATTTCGACAACTCTAAACTAGAAGTACTCAGAGCTGAGCACTGCCAGTTCTCACTTCTGCAGAGGAGATCAAGGGACATAGGTTCTCTTATCTCCTCTCGCTTGCAGTCATGCTACTACAGACATGAGCTTGTTTTAATGTGTTCATTCTTTAGACTTACCAGACATGTCCAAAGAGGCAAACTAGTTAGAGACTGATAATCTGCAATTGCTGCTGGGTTCAGATACACTTTGTTTTTTTGTAAATCATCATAAAAAATGCTTTGTAAGCCTCCTGGCAAGGTATGCTTACCATGTTGAGGGCATGTGGCTTGGTATAGTTCAGGAAGGTGAGGGTGTACGTCCGCTGCCCCCTCCCCCTTCCTAGTCAGCCAGGCTGCATCTTTGGAAAATGATCTAGTACGGATTTACGGGGGGCTCCACACCTTTGTTTTGTTTTTCCCATGGGGGCCCTAAAACCAATACCAGTATCAATATCAATATGAATTTGCTATGTATTTTTAAGAGGAACTCCGCACCCTTTTTTGTTTTTTTGCACACCGTCATTGGCTGTTATTGCACACCATAATAACCAATGGCTGTGCTGTCTCCTGCATCCGAGCAACCAATGGCATCATCAGATGCTAGGACACAGGTGGCCAGTCCTGGCCACAGGGTCCTTGGTTGTTAGGTAGCAGGCAGTATGAAAGTTGTCATTTAGTATCTCCCAGGGGCGGACTGACCATTTGGAAACTCGGGCACTGTCTGAGGGCCCGGAGTCAGTAGGGGGCCCCATGAGATGCCCCTGGTACCTTTTTCATAGGCTTTTTTGAGTTTGGGCAAGGACCCAGGGTCCCCATGATCCCCTATTGCCCAGGGGCCCCATGAGTTGTCAGTCCGCCCCTGGTATCTCCACTAAACTAATGACCTCCTCCTGCAGGAAGGAATAGCCAAAGGTTTGTATTGGGAAACAGGACCAACCAGGCCAGTTTACCTGGTGTAAATATCACAAACATGCAGAGTTTGGGGTGAACCTCACCCCTAATTACTAAACCTGTGCTCTCAACTTCACATTTTAGGTACAGATCCTCCTTAGTTTAGAAGTCCCATATTTACTATGTTTAGCATAGGGTTGAACAGTTCCTAATTCCTATATTCAAACAACTTTAGCTTAGCCAAAATGTGTACAACTCTTCACAAACAGAAGTATATATCACCAACATACCATAAATCTTGAAAACGTCCAAACATTTATTCAAGTGATCACATCCAGAAACATTTAGGGACCACGCAGAACCCCTTCATCAGCCATGTAATCATTGTTACATGCCTGACAAAGGAGTCCTGAATGGCTCCGAAACATTGCACTTTACCACTGTGATGTGATCACTTGCAAAATAAAGGTTTGGACAACATTTTCAAAATAACCGTGCTGGCTATATATACACGGTACTTCTACTTATGACGTTACTGATTTCCAGTTGGTAGTTGCTATAGCACATATCCAATCATCTGGCATTTCCAGAATGTCTGTTATGGAAATATTATATACAACGCTCTGCAAAGGTGACACTTCAGCAGTCACTAATCATGTCAGGTGATCACTCACCCGCTTGTATAGGTTTTGATTTGCAAACATTTACATAATTTCACAATCAAGAAATCTGCACTTTTTGTGTACAGGAATAAAGTTCCAATTTGTTTTAGTTGTGCTGCAAATGCATTTTTTTTCTTGTGCTGTTTACACGGGATATGAAATTTATGAAATAAATTATATAAAATCTTTTGTTAGCCAAACAGCGCATGCAAGTCTTACGGTCATGGCAGATTCACGTTTTGTTCTTAATAACATGAAACATGCTGGAGACCTAAATCACAAGGACAAGGATTAGGTTACTACATTTCTCACCCCACACTGACTGCATTTCCGGGATGCTCAAGGTCAGGTCAGCAGGGGAATTAAAAATATGGTGCTGTCACAAGAACAGCTGGAGTCATTTTATTTATGGCTAAAAGACAGTGCTGTAGTATGGAAAAAAACCTTCAGCTGTAGTGAACATTACCCAAGAACTGAATATAGAATGTATTGTAGTCCCATTGGAATTAAAGATATTTGTAATGCATACATTTGTTTTTTTATGTATTCGTCAAGAATACCAATTCCATCCTGCTGAGTAATCAGGAAAGTCCCTGAATCTTTGGGGTCTATTTATAAATATGCAGACTGTTAAATACACCTCTCTTTGGTTGTATTTTGTCCAGTCAGTTTATAAATTAAGTTCTACTTTCTTATGATGTGTGTACTGCACAACTGTTAATTGTACAATTGTCTGGCACAGTTTCACATAGTTCACATTTATACCACCTTGGGAGTATAGTGATTTTAAAATGGTATTAAAGGTTCCTCTTTAAAAAAATAAAAACAACAAACATATCATACTTACCTGCTCTCTGCAATGATTTTTCTCTTCTTCTTTGGTCCACCACCAGCACTCCTGGCTCCTTCCCCTTGACCAGTGCCCCCAACAGCAAGCCACTTGCTATGGGGCACCGGTGCGTGCTCGCTCTCGAGCCCGGCTCTATGCGTCCATAAGACGCATAGAGCCATGGCTCAGCCCCCCCTCTCTCCTCATTGGCTCAATGGCTGTGATTGACAGCAGTGGGAACCAATGGCTCCAGCTGCTGCCTCAGCCAATGAGGAAAGGGAGTCCCAGGACAACCAAGACTCTTGTGCACATCTCTGCATCAACAGAGCTCAGGTGAGTATTGGGGCGCTGGTATTTAAGGGAGCAGCACACAGAAGACTTTTTACTTTAATGCATAGAATGCATGACATAAAAAATCCTTCTGCCTTTAGAATGACTTTAATGTATACTGCTCAAAAAAATTAAAGGAACACTTTTTAATCAGAGTATAACATCAAGTCAATTAAACTCCTGGGATATTGATCTGGTCTGTTAAGTAGCAGAGGGGGTTGTTAATCAGTGTCACCTGCTTTGGTGTTAATTACATTAACAACAGGTGCACTAGATGGGCAACAATGAGGCGACCCCCAAAACTGGAATGGTTTTATAGGTGGAGGCCACTGACATTTTTTTTTCTCTACTCATCTTTTCTGACTGTTTTTCACTAGTTTTGCATTTGGCTTGGTCAGTATCACTACTGGTAGCATGAGGCAATACCTTGTCCCTACAGAGGTAGAACAGGCAGTCCAGCTCCTCCAGGATGGCAGATCAATACCTGCCATTGCCATAAGCTTTGCTGTGTCTCCCAGCACAGTCTCAAGAGCATGGAGGAGATTCCAGGAGACAGGCAGTTACTCTAGGAGAGCTGGAAAGGGGCCATAGACGGTCCTTAAACCAACAGCAGGACCGGCATCTGCTCTTTTGTGCAAGGAGGAACAGGATGAGCACTGTCAGAGCCCTGCAAAATGAGCACCAGCAGGCCACTGGTGTTAATGTCTCTGACCAAACAATCAGAAACAGATTTCATGAGGGTGGCCTGAGGGCCCGACGTCCTCTAGTGGGCCCTGTGCTCACTGCCCAGCACCATAGAGCTCGATTGGCATTTGCCATTGAACACCAGAATTGGCAGTGCCCACAGTTTGCTCAGCACTTTACAATATAAAGGGAGACAATACAGCAATGATACAGTTCAATACAAGAGGGTTAGGAGGGCCATGCTCCTTGGAGCTTACAATCTAAGAGGAAAGGGCTGGTGGTACAAAAGGTAATAACTGTGGGGGATGAACTGATAGGAGGAATAGAAGATTCCATTATTAGTTGAAGGCAGGATAGGCTTCCCTGAAGAGAGAGGTTTTCAGAGATCGCCTAAAAGTGTGCAAAGTAGGCGATAGTCAGATAGATTGGGGTAGAGAGTTCCAGAGGATAGGGGAGGCTCTGGAGAAGTCCTGGAGACGAGCATGGGAGGAGGAGGCCAGGGAGCTAGAGAGCAGGAGGTTGTGGGAAGAGCAGAGAGGACGGTTTGGGTGGTATTTGGAGACAAGATTGGTGAATTTTATTCGTTGGGCAATGGGAATACAGTGGAGGGATTGGCAGAGAGGGATGGCAGATATGGAATGGTTAGTAAGGTGGATGAGTCTGGACCATTGAGATCTGATGTGTTTTCAAAGTGTTCCTTAAATTTTTTTGAGCAGTGCATTTGGGGTAATAAAATAGGACACCTTTTCAACACATTTCCGTATTAGGCTAAGCTAGTGCTGGGGGCAGTGTATGGTGGCGACCATATACTAGTGAGATAGACCAAGAACTGTAGTCCACTATTGTTCACTGGTCACATTCTATAAAGGGTAAGGCTGGTTTGTATGTAGGGCTCCTTAAAGTGATTTCAAAAGGTTCATTTTTTTTTATACCAAACATGTCATACTTACCTGCTCTGTGCAATGGTTTTCCACAGAGCAGCCCCAATCTTCTTCTTCCTGGGTCCTCTGCTGGTGCTCTTGGCTCCTCCCCCTTGACCAGTGTCCCCAAAAGCAAGCCGCTTGCTATAATGGCACTGGTGTGTGCTCGCTCCTGAGAGAGAGATTCAGCCAAGGCTCCCGTGCACATAGCTGTATCGAGAGGGGCTCAGGTGAGTATTGGGGGGCTGAGGGGGGAGTAACACACAGAATGCATGTGGGTAAAAAACCTTCAGCCTTTACAATCACTTTAAGTGAACCCTTCGCTTTTATGGCAACCCTACACACAGCTTATATGTGGTTTCCCTTCAGTTTCCAACACCTCTAAATCACAACTTGAATCTTGCACAGGACTGAGAACTCTTTCTTCCAACCCCCATATGATAGCAATTTGTACTCAATGGGTCAATTACAAATACTGTTACATAGTAAGAAGAAGCCATGCACTCCCCCATATCTGATTTCACCCCCCCCCCAGGGGCTAAACGGGAAGACCAATTACAAATGCTGTCACATGTGAAGGAGCATGAGCTTTGCGTTCCCCCATATCTGATATCTTCCCTCCTCCAGAGATTAAACAGGAAGACCAATTACAAATGCTGTCACATGGGAAGAAGGAGCATGAGCCATGTGCTCCCCCATACGTGACTTCTCTTCCCTAGGGGACATGGGAGCAAGGGAATGGTAGAGTAAAAGGTGCCGCTGGGGCCACTGTTAAATTAAACCCAGTGCTTTTCCCAACGTGCAGAGCCGGCGAACTAAGCAGCCGCCTAGGGTACAGTCAACCCTTGCCTCACCTTCTCCTGGTCGCCCTCTAGGCTCCTGGTGTCCATCTCGGAGTCCCAGAGGGAACAGGAACAGCATAAGACTGCTAGCTATGAAGTTAATTTCAGATTCCAGCTCATTGCCGCGGCTGGAGAGAGGGGAGGGCTCACTGGTGTCCTGATTGCTGCTGCTTAATAGGGGGGTTAGCACAGGTCCTCTTGTAGGGGTCACTCCAGCTGTTGTGGAACCAGAACTCCCAGCGTGCCTTGTCCATTTCTGCTGATTTAGTCTCAGTTCACTCTACTCCGACCTGAAAGTCGTGCAACTTACAGTGCGACTTTGCCCGGAGACTTGAGTACCACTTGGAAGCGACTTTGAAGCAACTCTGTACTACTTTGAAATGACTCTGAAGCAACTTTCATGGAATGCCTGGGTAATCTTCCTGTAATGTCGGATCCAATGGTCTTTTTTCTTTTTTTTGTCTTACCTAAACAGACTTACACTAACACCTTCACTGACACTACATATAAAACCTAAAACACACTGACAGTAACACTGCCACCAACAGACACTATCACTTGCAATGCCACTTACTGACACAGACACTGACACTTATACTGACAATTACACTGCCACTATTTATGCTAACACAAACGCCTACATTGTCACTAACACTGACACCTACACTCACTGAGCTAGCTAAAGCATTAAATTAGTTCATCTTTATTTTTTTCAACAGGCTTTCATTTTTTTTTTTAGTACATTCTTCTCCTTCGCAAGGAGGAATAGATACAACGTATCTTTTCATCCTCGCTAGCAGACCCATCTGTTGTTTCACCTCTTCACAGAGGAGAGACAACACAGGGAAGGGTTACAGAGTGAGTGATCACTGTGATATGCTTATTTGAATTGAGGTATATTTTTCGCTGTCTGTGTACAAAGTTACGAGGGACGTTCAAGTCAAACCGGGACATTTAATTTTACAGGTATAAAAAAAGGATGCTAGCATGGCAGTACTACACACAGTAGTAAGTGGCAAGTGTGTACTATTACTGATAGGCGGTGCACATGTTGAGGGCCAGTCCAGAGACTGTTAATCAAGATGGCAGACAACAGTGTTAGTGCATGCATGGAACAGTGTGTAGTGATGAAGTTTCTTGTCAACGAAGGCAAAAAACCAGTGGGTATCTACAGGACACTTCAAGCACAGTACGATGATGAGATGATCAGTCACAGTAAGACATTTGAATGGTGTAAACATTTCAAGGATAGCGGTACATCCATCGGTGATGATCCAGGCCACGGTGATTACCAGCCCACAGCAGTCATTCCTGTGAACATTCAGAGTGTGGAATGCTTGATCATGGATAATCGGCGCGTAACCTGTCGTGAAATTGCCCAAGAGACTAATCTTTCTGTGGGAACGGTGAACACAATGATGAAGTCAAGCAGGATGTCCTAGATTGGTTCTGGCGTACTGACAAATTTCTATGCCAAGGCTTTCCATGCATTAGTTAAACACTGGGATAAGTGTATAAATGTAGCAGGGAAGTATGTTGAAAAATAAATGCAGTTTCCACTCCTTGAAATTTGCTCTTTTATTATATAAACTCAAAAGTCCCGGTTTGACTTGAACGCCCATAGTATTTTTGGCAATCTCTAAGCCCAGAGGAGGAGGGACAGCTAGGAGAACAAAACACCTTTCTTGTCTTTGGCTTCCTCCTCTAAACAAAGGGCCTGGGAGTCAAACACTTGACCTATACCTGCTACATCGTCTCCAGGCAGCAGCCTAGGAAGTAAGGACTGGACTTCTGCACTCTCTGCACTCATATCTTCACCAGGCAGGGCAAATGAGGCAATGACCCTTCTAAAAGTTCACTACAAACATTTATCCTCTTCCCAAACCTACATCACTGGAATAAACTCATCAGTGACTGTCCAAGACATAATGAATATTCATAACCCTATATGCTGTAACTTCTCACTAACTACTGGAGAACACTCAACAGCAGCAGGCAGAAGAAATCAATGTCCAGGACTTAGGAGAAAGCCAACAGAGATAACAAACAAACATACTAAATTTAGACCAAGGACATTCCAGCATGAGGGGGTCACACTTTCAAAAAATTAACCATGTAGTAGGTCTCATAACCCTAATTCACCTTACCTTGCACAATGCCCAGTGAAAAATATTTTCTTTCAGCAAGTGAAAAATAAGTCTTTGTTTTTATCGCTCCTTCAGCAGCTGCCAAAGCTTATCTTACTTGCAGCCAGCCAAATGTGGACAAAGCAATATCAGTAAAAGCCAAATGTTCATTGTTAATATCTTGTAGTTGTGTTCTGTGTAGATCTAAATTCTTAGAGGCTTATATATAAAACAGGTCACAAGTGATATTTTTCTTTTTTATGGAAAATATCTAATAATAAAGCTGCCCTGAAAAATGTCTTCACTCATTTATGGCATATTTCAACATATAGATTTTACCAGTTTAAGGCAGCCCATACATGGCCAGCTTAAAGTGGTTGTAAAGGCTCAAAGTTTTTTTACCTTCATGCATTCTGTGAAAAACCTTCTCTGTGCAGCATCCCCCCCAGCCCCCCTAATACTCACCTAAGCCCCCTCTCGATCCAGCGATGTGCATTGGAGTCTCGGCTTTCCCGGGACTCCCTCTTCTCATTGGCTGAGATATCAGCGGGAACCATTGGCTCCTGCTGTTGTCAATCACAGCCAGTAAGCCAATGAGAAGAGAAAAGTGGCGGGGCCAATCCACGGCTGGAGAGTGCTCATGCTCGGATGCCCCTTTAGCAAGCTGCTTGCTGTGGGGGCACCCGACAGGAGGAAGGGGCCAGGAGAGTCGGCAGGGGACCCAAGAAGGATCTGGGCTGTTCTGTGCAAAACCACTGCACACAACAGGTAAGTATAGACATGTTTGTTATTTTTTCTTAAAAAAAAATAAGCCTTCAGAATCACTTTAAGGCATCCTTCTATTTTTGACTCCACCCTTGGCACAATCCATCATTTTCAAAGCTAAATAAGGAACTAGACAAGAAACGTTCCGACTTTGGGCATAGCTGTTTTTTATTTGGCCAATTATGATTTTTTTGTTTTGTTTTTTTTACAGATCTGCTATTTACATTTTTTCATCTATATCAATATTTTATAAACTAAAGCAAAGCACATTAAATTTTATAGTGCAGTGGGGTAATATGCAACCAAAAATTTTAATTTTACAGAATTTTGGAAATAGGCATCACAACACTTGTATCCTAAAGGGGATTTATATATCAATTATTGACACTGAACATATAGTGGCTTAAAGCTGAACTCTAGGCAGATATAAAAGGCACAAATTAATGCAGCACAGAAATAAATGATAATATGTTTTTAATGCAGCAAAGTAAGTAAAAATTTGACCTAGTGTTGGCCTCTTGAGGATATATCAGAGATGGAGTGTGAGATGAAGAAGCAGCACAAGCAGCTAATCAGTTCATGTGCTAACGAAAAGCATGCTGATTGGAACAAGAAGCTGCTTCTACATCCACTGTCCAGTCACAGACTGGGGCAATCCCAAGTCAATCTGGGCTCAGAGAAAGCAGATTCAATAGTCTTCAGACTGAGGATATATAGTGACAGAAAAAAGTACTGTAGAGGAAATCTCTGGGTTGAAGGTGAAAATTGCAGCAAAAGCTGGCTTTGTTATTTTTTTCTCTTAATGCACTATTCATTATATCTTGTAATGTTTATCTTGCAAACTAATGTTACCTTGCAGCCCAGCCACTGAAATATATACTGCTGGTTAAATCTATGAAACTTGGTCATTCTAATAAAACAGCACTAGTTTCACAGAATCACTGATCAAAATATTAATATCTATAAGAACAAACACAAGCAAATGCAAATTAGGAGCCCAAACACAGCTTTGGAACTAAAACATGAAAGGTCAGATGCTAGTTAGCTGAATCATAGATTAGCTTCACTAGTTCCTAGTTCTGAAGTTCGTTTTCTCCCCAATGTCCATTATCTCTAATTGAAAATGCAGGACTGTCTGCAGAATACCAACTTTATATCACCCCCTTTACTGATCTAGGCAGTGGGATTGAATCTAGAACTATGGAAGACATCTTTTCCACTCAAGTGCTGAAGAGGAACTAGAAGCAAGTGATTCAACTAGTTATCAGCTATTCAAAGCTGAGACTGCTCATCTCCTCCTCTAGACCTTGGACAGATAGGCATCAGCTGGTATGTGCTCGTCAGAAAAGCAGGGAGTACAGCAAACTTCTTAAAGACATCTGCAAGGCTTTTAGCCAGCTTCAGAAAATTTTGTAGAAGCCCTTAAGGACTTGTTATATTTTGGGCATCTAACCATTTGAGTCCTGGGTGCCATTTTAAAATGAATCAAGGATAGCAGCTGCTTGTCACAGTACCAATTAAATTTTTTTTCCTTGTGTCCTGGTAGCTTCAAGAGCTAAAACCATGGCTGTCAGCAACCACTTAGAAGGAATGTGGAACTATCATATTCTTTCACTAGCCAGAATATTACAATGTCTGCTAATGGAGCCCTGTCATGAATGGTCAAGCTATTAACAGTCTAGAGAGAAAAATTTGAGCAACATCCGTGAATTTGATTTTTTACCTAAAACTGAACTTTTTACACATCTGAACTCTAATTCATATTCTATACCTCCTGTTGTAATGGAGTTACTTTCATAAAAGTGGTTACAGTAATGTAAGAAGGTACCAATCAGTTAGACACCAAACACCGCTATATTACAAGGTCCAGAAGGCTAATAAGACATTAGACCTCCTAAGAGAAACATATATCAGATCCATGCAGGGGCAGACTGACAACTCATGGGGCCCCCGGGCATTAGGGGATCATGGGGCCTCTGTGTCCTTGCCCAAACTCAAAAAAAGCCTATGAAAAAGGTACCAGGGGCATGTCATGGGGCCCCCTACTGACCTCGGGCCCTCAGGCAGTGCCAGAGTTTCCAAATGGTCAGTCCGCCTCTGGATCCATGTCATATTTATATCATATTTGGTATCTTAAAAAATGGTAATTTCACTCAGCTGTCATATTGTGAAACAGATGTATTCAGGCTGTGTCCGCTGAGCATAAAATACTCTTGAACACAATCCTCAGACCCTTTGGCTGGGTGGAGTTAGGCCTGTGACACTCTCTATAAAGTCAACAAAAAGTTGTTAGGATTAGCAATACATAGGTCTCATTTAACATATCAACTAAATAGGATACTGAGAGTCACATTTCTGAAGGCCAGTGACTTTGCTAAATCAAATTGAATGATAGATTGATCAGCCAAAGAATGTTAGCAGCAGATGCACAGTGAAAATGTTGTTTTCTCTTCATAAAAAAAGAGAATTAATAGGATAGACCGGTGGTCTCCAAACTGCAGCCCAGGGGCCAGATGTGGCCCTTTGTTTACCTCTGTTTGGCCCTTGGGGCACTATTCCATCCAAAACTGACACAAATAATTGGGCACCATTCCTCCCACAGACACCAGTGATGAGGTGCTATTTCTCCCACTGATATCAACAATGGGGCACTATTTCTCCCACAGATACCAACAGTGGACCACTATCCTCCCACTGATATCAAAATATGGCACTATTTCTCCCACAGATACCAACAATGGGACACTATTACTCCCATTAAAAGCAATGATTGTTTACTCCCAATGGCCACAGTGTGCCCCCCTAAAGTCTGAAGGACAGTAAATTGGCCGTTTGTCTAGAACGTTTGGTGTCAGAAGACACTTTACAATTTCCTGTTTTTAATGGGTTAAAATTTATAGTTTGGGCACACAGGTTACCTCTTAATGGTTTTTATCTGCAGAATGCAAAAAGAAGTTTAAAATGCTCACACATAGTATAGCATGGATTTATGGCATGTTTTTAAGAGAAATGTATACTTAGGCTCTGTTCACACCTAAGAAGGTGCAAAGGTGCATGCACATTTTAGTGGGAATTTGCAATTTCACCTGTTGCATTTAGGTAGCCCATTCATTTCAGAGGATCACCCTGCACTCAAAATATCACATAAAAGATGTGCAAGGCCATTTTTTTTTTTAAATAGCGCCAAACCAAAATGCATGATACCATGTGGGGTGCCACATGTCTGCAGAAAGGTCGTACAGTTTTTGACATGTTTTTGACTAGTGCTACAGCAGATAAAATATATTTTTTAGGTAAAAATTAAAATGTCTGTCAGCTTTTTGTTGTGTCCCCATTTGACATATGACCAGTAAACATATCTGCAATAAAATTGTATTCATCTCCACATTTAGTCACGATGCATTCATTATGTATGGTAATGCAGCATTGGAATCTGGCTGTGTCAGAGTGCATATTCACTAAGATCTTTCCCAGGCCTCCTCACTTTGTATACCGTAAGAAAAAAATATCTGTGACTTGCTGATTAAATCAGACAATTGTACATAAACAACATAGACTACAGGACTCCTGCCCACTTGCAATGACATGTTCCAAAGTATGTAGTGCCAAACTGGTTTGCAGCTGTAAATTGGTTCTCAGTTGTTCTAGCCCTAATTAAAGGCTATAATTTATTTGCTAAAATGAATGTGTGACCTTGTGTGTTCACATATTCAGTGTGATGGTTAGGCTCAATGAGCATAGATATGGCATTTTAACCCGTAAGCCATCTCAGAGATGTACTACTCTCAAATTAAACAGTTTTCCTCTGGACAAGCATTGTTTGTCTTTAAACCTACAGTAAGTTAGACATGTGCAGAACAGAAACATTAGTTTAGTTTTGTTTCAGATAAATTCGTTATGTGACTAGTTTTGTGTTGTGGGTTCATTTCAGAATTAGTTTAGTTTCATTTCAGTTTATTTCATTTATTCATTCTCTAATGAGGTCCAAATTTTCAGAACAATTCAAATTCGAGAGAGCCTGGAAGCCAGCTGCTGCGTCCTTCACAACCAAAGACTCATCACCTATCAATGGTTTTCCCACTGATAGCTGAATGTAAAAAACAGAAATACAAAAATAAGAAAAAAAAGCAGCGTGAGGTCTCCCCCCACTATCCATACCAGGCCCTTCAGGTCTGGTATTAATTTTAAGGGGAAGACCATGCCAAAATTTGAAGAAAAAACAAAAAAAACACAGCATAGGGTCCCCCCAAAATCCTTACCAGACCTGTATCCGAGCATGCAGCCTCCCCCTCCTGAATTATACCAGGACACATGCCGTCAACATGGGGGGTGCTTTGGAGTAGGGGGGCTTCTCCAAAAACACCTTGCACCCATGTTGAGGGGGACAAGGGTCTCTTCCCCACAACCCTGGGCCCCCAGCCCCCTCCAGGTGAATGAGTATAGGGTACATAGTACCCCTACTAATTCACCAAAAAAGTGAGAAAACACAACTCCATTTCTTGATAAGTCCTTTATTAAAAAATAAATGTCCCCCGAAGTAGATCCAACATGAAACATGATGAACGCCGGCCACCAACCCAAAACAAATTAAAAAGAGCTCTGCACCCAACTGTTAGGAATGGACTGGCCAGCAATGGTGGGACTCACCTGCCTTTTGATCTGCAGTACCAGGGCTGGCCAGCGGGTGCTCCCAGCAATCAGAGACTCAACCTTTCAGCCAGCTAACACCTGGAACTGATGATACTGGGGTATTTAAGGGATGGCCAGACTTGCAGACTCTGCCTTGGTGTTGTGTTTCTCTTGGCCCTGTATCCTGTTCCTGCTCTCTGTTCCTGTCTGATTCTCTGCTACCTGTCCTGATCCCTGGCTTGTGACCCTGACCATCTCTCTGCTTGACCCTCTGTACTACGCTGCTTGCTACCTGCTGAACCTGGCCTGTGACCCCGACCATTCTCTGCTTGCTCCCCCTGTACCTACCTGCCCTATTGATATTGACCCGGCCTGCCTGACGACGCTTGCTTGTATATACTGTTATCTGTGGGTGGTTGGTTTGGTTTGGTTGCACTGTGTTATGTTTTAGTATTGCACTGCGTTTATGTTTGTATTGTTAGTGTTAATAAATTGTATTGTTTATCACATATCTGAAGTCTGCGTTTCCCTGCATCAGTCACACACCTCTGGTCATACCTGGGAGCCCTGACACCAACAAAGGCTCCCGACTGGGGCATGCTGGGTCAATGATGTCACAAGGTGGCGGGGTCACCCATGACATCATCGGGTGGCTCCTCCCCATTGTTATTTAAGAGCTGTCGGCCTTTGTCTGGTGCAGGGATCTTTTTTTTTTTTCTGGTCAGCAGCCAGCTTTCATCATGATTGACATTAAATCTACATTCACATGGGGGGAAGGGGTCTGGGAACCCCTTGTTAAAGTGAGCTTCCAGATTCCGATAAGCCCCTCACCCGCAGTTTCCCACAACCACCCCCCAGGGTTGTGGGAGAGAAGCCCTTGTCCCCATCGACATGGGGACAAGGTGCTTTGGAGGGGAGACCCCCTACCCCCCTAACACTCCCCTATGTTGAGCGCATGTGGCCTGGTAAGGTTCGGGTGTTCGCTTGCCCCCCCCCCTTCCTGGCCTGCTTGCTGCATGCTCAGATAAGGGTCTGGTATGGATTTTGTGGGGGACCCCCACGCCATTTTTTTTTGCCGTGGGGTTCCCCTTAAAATCAATACTACACTTCAAAAGGGCCTCGTATCGATGGATGGGACCCCACACCATTTCTTTTTCTTAATTTTTCATTACCAGCAATTCTTTTTATATATTCAGCTGTCAGTGAGGAAACCACTGACAGCTGATGAGTCATTGGTTGTTACGGATGCAGCGGCTGGCTTCCCGGCCCTCTCCTAAACAACCAGCTATTCTTCACACAGTATTCAGATCAGTCGTACATTTTCAACCAATTTGAATTTGAATCATTCTGCAAATTTGAAATTCATTAAAAAATGAATAAACTAAATGAAATGGATTTTAAGGAAATTAGTTACTATTGCTATTCAGCAATATGGATACATTATCTCTGAATTACCAAAAATTCATCCAAGTTTAGATTTGAACAGAAATTAATTGCACATGTCTAATTGAAGTACAGGTTTGCTCAAGTAGGTGCATAGTCTACAAGGGGTTAACCCCCCAGGGCTATATTGCAATGGTATGCATCTTGGTGTTCTTTAAAAAAAATAATTAAGAAATGTAAAATGGACTGTAGCAATTACCCTACAGCTTACTAAAAACCTCTGGCAAAAAGTCTTTTATGTCTTCTTTGTCTTTTACCATTTATTTCAGTGCTCAAAACTGGAGAGAGGGTTTTCTTGCTGCTGAATTTGACTTCTGTAAGTCAAAATACCTGCTTTTATCGGCAAAGATCCTTCTCTGTTGAACCCTGCTTCTTCAGGCATGGACTTCAGGTAGCTTAGTATCCATGGTCCTCAGCACATCTCTCATGTTGAGACAAGGCGCTGACAAAAGTTTTTCACATAGGCTCTCCCAGAAAGAAGTCCCAGGGGAGAGGGTCATTTAAAGGTGCTCCTAAACATTTATCATTTTCCCAGACTACCTCTGAACAACATTGTCAGGAATTGGCTGAGAACGGTAAATATTCTTAATCTAGTAGTTAATCCTTCCCACACTGATTACTGGAATCTCCTTCCAGCAATCAGCTAAAGCGCCCAACCCACCAGGCTTAGGAAAATTCTACAAAATCCAGCGAAGGTAAAGTTCAGCTCAGGCCGTTTACAGTCCAGTCTCAACAGACATTACAGTTTAATAGAGACTCACCTGCATAATGTATGGTTGCTACATGACCTTGCACCTCCCAAAAATTATTCATTATATATCCATTAAGGCTTTTTTGTGCAGCATAAACATACTAACAATATTAGTGTATCCTGTATGGTTCACTTCTTATCTGCTCTCTTCCAAAGCAGGTCTCATCCCACAGTGTCCTCATTGCTTTCTAAGTCACGAAGAGTCAACTTTCTTTTCCTGGTCCCTGATTAAGTGGTGCTAAATCTCATGCACAGACAAAGATCTGGCACTGTGTCTCTGTGGCTCTTTCCCCCACTAGCTATCTCCTGATATTGTAGGATTTAAGAGATGGAGGAAGCACAAGCCTCATGGAATATGTGAATATGTGAAATTGGTAACGAAAAAGGAAGGAGGAGGGCACCATAAACATCACTATTGCATAAGGAAGAGGAATAAGGGCTATGTAATGGTTGTGCGCATTAGGACACATAAAAGCTGTAGGCAACACCCATCTTGTTCAGGTCACAAGTTTTCCATGTCAGCTTGGCAGAAGAGCAAAATGGCCACAGTGACCTTTTCCTCTCCCCCCCCCCCCTCATCCTTTCATCTCATACAATCCACAAAATCTTAGTTGCTGGCAGACACCCCCTAATAGCCTGGTAATAGGACTAGCAGAATCTAACCCCCAATCTGGCAGGGCCCATAAAAGTGTCTGATGTAGCCGCTTCAATGACCAGAAAGTTACCAGACATTGGTTCATAAATACCTTAGCTGTAAGTTGGAAGAATACACATCCCTGATAGACTGGTTATGAGTCAAGACTCTAAAACATAAGCATATTCCATAACTCATAAAAAAATGACAACACAGCCAGATTATAGACATTTACCTCCCTCAGTTATTGGGTAGCGTTTTGAACCCAAACACCCCTATGCTAGGAGGTACCAAAGTGGATTAGACCTCTACACCCCTCCTATGAGAAATAGATATCTGAGACCTGACAATCATCTGCATGGTAGCAGACTGTAAACTGTAGGTATTCAGAAATATGCATAGTTATAAGAAACTGTATTTGGGACTTGGACATAAACGTGGTGACATCCCAGCACCCAACCCTTAAACTGGATGATTGGTCAGATGGTCTCTGTCAATACCCCTTTGATACCACAGAAAAATGAAATGTCAGGACCTTTTGACAGCTCTCGTGTTTCATCAACGAAGGAACATCTTTCCTAGGACCCGTATCATTATTTGGTTTTAAAGAAAGTTTATATTTAACAGGCTATGTTACAGTGATCAGCTGAAAACATTCTACAGCAGTCTCTAAACTGTGGTCTATTAGCTGGATGTGACCCTTTGCTTGTCTTTAACCACTTCTGGGGCAATATTTCTCCCTCCGACACAAATGATAGGGTACAATTCCTCCCACAGATTCCAACAATGGGGCACTATACATCTCACAGACACCAATAACAAGGCACCATTTCTCCCACCATTGGTGGGCACAGTTCCTCCTGCGCCCACTGATACAAAGAATGGGCACAGTTCTTCCTGCTGATACCAACTTAGGGCCTGTTTCCTTCCCCTGGTGGGATATTACCTTTCCTCTCACTTACCACAGATGCTAGGTCATTTTTTATTACCAGAGACTACTAATACGGGGCATTTTCTACTCCAACTGGCTACAATTTGGTTGCCCCAAAGTGTGAAGGACCATGAACTGGCTCTTTGTTTAGAAAGGGTAAAGACCCCCATTTTACAGGACCAGTCTGGATTTTTTACTCCTAATACGTACTACTGGATTTAAACTGCAACTCCAGCTAAAACTTTATGTATTGAATAGGGAGGGTAAAGGTTAAAACTTCACCCAGGACAGGGGAACTTCACTTCTTGCTCACATGGTATCCTACTATATATTTCACTTGCAGAAAAGATTCTTCACACACAACAATCTCCAACCGCTGCGCTCCCCACAACCTCACTAACACCCCCTTCCCTCTCTCTGACCACAACCTGATCACCTTCTCTATCTCCTCGTCCTCCAACGCCTACCCCTCCAAATGTCACACTACTACCAGCCGTAACCTCCGCAACCTTAACCCTGCCTCCCTCCACTCTGCAGCTGATCAACTCCACGACCGCATCCTCCCCCTGTCCTGCCCCGACTTGGCTTTGACCGCCTATAACAATGCGCTCTCAACAGCCCTCGACTCACTAGCGCCTTTAACCACACGCAACATCAGACCCCGACCGCTCCAGCCCTGGCAGACTGATCACACCAAAACCCTCAAACGACAAAGTCGTGCCCTGGAGCGACTATGGCGCAAAACCAAATCCCAACAAGCCTTCATCCGCTACAAATCTGCCTTCCACACCTACACCTCCTCCCTCCATGCTGCCAAACAGGCCTACTTCTTGACCCTCATCAAGGCCCTCTCCTCTAATCCTCGCCGACTCTTCTCTGCCTTCAACTCTCTACTCTCTCCACCCCCACCTCCACCCAGCACCTCACTCACTGCCCTTGAGATTGCCAATCACTTCAAAAACAAAATTGACACAATTCGCAAGGACATTGCCGCAACTCACACGCCCTCTCAACCCGTCCCCTCTCACACAGCTACCCCCTTATCCCCCCTCCCCCTCGACATAACCCGCAGGGACTTCGTCGCTGCTCAAACTCTCTCCAACCCCCTTCACCCTCACTCAGCTACCCCCTCATCACCCCTCTCCCACAGCCCCACCACTGCTCTGACCTCCTCTTCCACCCCACCCTACATTCCTCATACTGAAGCTCCCCCAACACTCCACACCTTTGACCTTACTACCATCGAGGAAGTCTCCAAGATCCTCTCTGATGCCCGCCTCACCACCTGCCCCCTCGACCCTATCCCCTCACAACTCCTACGACCTTCCTCCTCCTCCATCCTACGCTCCCTCACCCACATCTTCAATCTCTCCCTCTCCTCAGGCACTTTCCCCTCCCCTCTGAAACATGCACACATCACCCCCATACTTAAAAAGCCCTCCCTGGACCCCAATGACCCGAACAACCTCAGACCCAACTCCCTGCTCCCATTTACATCTAAACTCCTCGAGCGCCTCGTCTACACCCGCCTATGCTCTCACCTCAACGACAACAACCTCCTCGATCCCCTACAGTCCGGCTTCCGTCCCCTACACTCCACCGAAACTGCCTTACTCAAACTCTCCAACGACCTGCTAACCGCCAAAGCTAATGGCCACTATTCAGTGCTCCTACTCCTTGACCTCTCTGCGGCCTTCGACACAGTCGACCACCCCCTCCTCCTCAAAAAACTACACTCCCTCGGCCTCAGAGATTCTGCTCTCTCCTGGCTCTCATTCTACCTGTCACAACGCTCCTTCAGCGTTACCTATAATGCTACCACCTCCCCCTCACTCCCCCTCTCTGTTGGGGTCCCTCAAGGCTCTGTCCTCGGGCCCCTTCTCCCTTGGCCAACTCATACACTCTCACGGCTTCAACTACCACCTCTATGCCGACGACACACAAATCTATCTCTCAACCCCCCACCTCACCCCCTTGGTCTCAGCCCGAATCACAAACCTACTGAGCGACATATCAGAGTGGATGTCGCTCCACTTCCTTAAATTGAACCTCTCCAAAACCGAGTTTCTTGTCTTCCCCCCAGCCCGGACACCACCCCCCATTGATTTCTCCGTCACATCCAACAACGCTACCATCAAACCCGCCCTGCAGGCCAGAGTACTGGGTGTCATTCTGGACTCCAACCTATCCTTCCAGCCCCAAGTCCAATCTTTAACAAACTCGTGCAGACTCCACCTCCGCAACATCGCCAAAATCCGCACGTTCCTAACCCCAGAAACCACTAAACAGCTCATCCACTCCCTCATCATATCACGACTCGACTACTGCAACTCCCTCCTCACTGTCCTGCCTCGCCGCTGGCTATCCCCTCTTCAGTCCATCCTGAACACGGCTGCCAGACTCATTCACCTTTCCAACCGCTCTGTCTCCGCCACCCCCCTCTGCCAATCCCTCCACTGGCTTCTGATTGCGCAACGGATCAAATTCAAAATCCTAAGGCTGACGTACAAAGCTGTCCACCATACTGCCCCGTACTACATCTCTGACCTAATATCCAAGTACCGCCCAGCACGCACACTCCGCTCCTCACAAGACCTCCTTCTCTCTAGTTCCCTGGTCTCCTCCTCCCATGCCCGCCTCCAGGACTTCTCCAGGGTGTCACCCATCCTCTGGAACTCCCTGCCCCAACCCATCAGATTATCACCTACTCTCCTCTCCTTTAGGCGCACCCTGAAAACCCATCTCTTCAGGGAAGCCTACCCCACCCCCTGCTAACTTGCCAACCTCCTCCACTCTTCCTACCACTCCATCCCCCACAGCTATCTCCTCCTGTGCCACCACCCCCTCCCTCCTAGATTGTAAGCTCGAAAGAGCAGGGCCCTTGATCCCCTCATGTTTTGCATTGTATTGGTATTGTTCTGTCACATGTTCTGTCTCCCTTTGTAATGTACAGCGCTGAGCGAACTATTGGCGCTTTATAAATACTGTATAATAATAATAATAATAATAATAAACTCCTGCACAGCAACCAGGACCCTTTCTCCAAATTTGAGAAAGACGTTCTTCAGTCATAGAACAGGAGATCAGTTACACTCAACAATTTGGAAAAAAGTTTGCAAAAAAGCACTCCTTACAAGTGAGGGTTTTAATTAAGAATTTCTGTTGTAAGTTCGACTTCAATGGACAATTTTAGAACAAAACATGTACTGTAGTGATATAATAAACAGACAAAGCACACAGTGGTTTCTGAAATCATATCTCCACATCTCTCTTTCAAAGAGAAAATATTGAAACAAATTTAGTGTACTCTGCCAGAACTCACTGACCCAATAAGAAAAAAAACCCAAAAAACATAACAATGTTGTTGGAAGTATCACTAAAACTTATCTTTAGGCATGACAGCCTTACTCCTACCCCTCCTACTTAATTTCATCCATTCATGTGTTGTAAATTAACAAAATACTTTGGAATGCCTTGTTGTCTTACATGCCTTTATAATGCTCACCTAAGTCCGCCATCTATATCCCTTGTCTTAGCCAGTTCTAAGTATCATGACTAAAGATGTAGTACAGCAGTCTATATCCAACGACCAATCACCTATTCCTTTCTCATTTCTCACTCACTTGTGAGGTCCCTGTCATTGGACAACCAAATGGAAATGTCCAAATCACCTCATCTTCAGGGAAGAAAAGAGAAGACTGGAATGTCACATGATGAAATTTGGGTAAGCTGTTTGGGCACTTAGACCCCATTCACACTTGTGTGACTTGTCATGCGACCTTGGACATCAAATAACCATTCATATATGTGTGGCTTAATGTTGTAGTGATTTCAAAGTACACTATATGATAAAAAGATTGTGGACACCTGATAATCTCACATACTACAGTATGTGGCAGAAATTATGTGACATCCTCTCCTAATTATTGAGTGCAGGTGTTTCCAATGAAGGTTCTTGTTAATGTTACAGCATTAAAAGAAATATTAAACAACTGTGTGCTGCCAACCTTGTGACACCAGTTTTAGGATGTGACTGTGCCCAAAAGTCAGGTCCAAAATTATATGGTTTGATGAGCTTGGTGTGGAGGAACCTAAGTTGCCTTCACAGAGCCTTGACCTCAACCCTATTGAAAATCTTTGGGATATATTCAAATGCCTATTTCGTCCTAGATCTTCTCGTTCAACATCAGTACTAAACCTCACAAGTACTCTTTTTACTAAATGGGCCAAATTCTCATAGACATGCTTTCCAGTCGAACCTGTTATAACCCCAAAGCGTTGTTCAGTTGTGTATCAATGCACATGATTTTGGAATGGCATATTTAATAAACTCATACATTGCAGGTGTCGTGGTCAGGTGTCCACAAACTTTGAATATATAGTGTAGTTCATGCACTACTTTGGTCCGACGTTCATGCAACATCAAGGCCATAGACTTCAATGTTAACCCTCAAAAGTTGCATGAAGTTGTACCTGAATGTTTTACATGCAACAGTGGGTCTGACTTTGCAGAGGGACAACAAGTTGCGTCCAAGTTGCACCCATCCAAAGTCGCACGACTTTGGAGTCGTTCAAGTGTGAATGGAGCTTTAGATTTTTTTGTTGTTTAAAACAAATCCAGCAGTTACTAAGGGGGAGGAGAAACGTCCAAAGTTCAGCTCTAAAGTAGACTCAAGCAACCATATCCTTCTAATAACAGGAGACGAGTCAATTGTGCATAAAATCGCTCTTACAGTAGATATTCTTTTCAAGCATTCCACAGTGCTCTGTGCCAGGAGAGAGGTAGGTGTATAGGCACTGTCACATGTGTGGAAGTACATTTTTGTTATTGATTTGTACTGGCTTCATATGGGCATTACAGTTTTCCCTCATATTTCAAAAACATACTGCTTAGTTAATTGGATTCCACAAAAGTAACCACTCTGTGTACATTTAATAGTTTGGTGCTGCCCCCTCTAGCTCTGCCTTTCCAAGCTCTGGTCCTTATGTATTTTAAATTCAATCCAGGTACTTTAGTACTTCAGCTACAAATATCTGTTTTCCCTTATTGGCTAATTTCTCCACATACCTTGGTAAATGTATTCTCCTATTGTTGTATCCCCATACCATACATTAAAAAGCAATAAAGAAAATCAGACCCCCTTATAATGGTCATATCATGCCACAAAAGCCTGATAACTCAAGCACAGAGACCTCAGAAACTCTTAAGTGGTTCTAAAGGCTCAAGGTTTTTACCTTCATGCACTCTTTGCATGAAGGTAAAATCGTTTCTGCATGCAACAGCCCCCTCCAATACTTAACTGAGCCCCACTGCGATCCAGTGACATGCACAAGAGTCTCACCTCTCCGGGGACTCTCCCTCCTCATTGGCTGAGAAAACAGCAGGAGCCATTGGTTATCAATTACAGCCAGTGAGCCAATGAGGAGAGAGAGGGGGCAGGGCCAAGCTGTGTCTCCATCTGTGAAAGGGCAAGCAGAGCAGTAGCTTGGGAGAGAGCCCTTATAGCAAGCTGCTTGCTCTGGGGACACTTGGAAGGAGGCAGGGGCCAGGCACGCCAGTGGGGGACCCAAGAAGAAGGGGATTCTCTAGGCAAAACTTCTGCACAAAGCAGGTAAGTATAAGATGTTTGTCATAATTTTTTTTAAGTTGCCTTTAATATCACTTTAAGTTATTTACTTCTACAGCAACCACGAAATGCTGCAATATTAGTTTGGACGACCTTTTATAATAACTAGCACTGTGCACCTACATCTTCATATAAAAATATAAAAGGGATTAACAGTCAAAATAGCACATACAAAAACTGCAACAGAATATAAGCAAATGCACACTGCATCTGTGTATTTATTAGCATTATCAAGAAGAAAATTGGAGTAAATTCTGCAGCTAGGATAAAGAATAGAAATGTCCAGCTCAAAATGAAACCCCAAAAATGAAATAGCCATTTTGTTTTGCTCTAAATAGAAGAGTATCATTTGAAACAAGAAAGGCAGTGCAATTACACAGTGAATAGATTCTTTTTCACTAGGCTGAACCAAAACTAGGGTCACATAAGGCCTTGAGTCTGCAGGCTAAAAAAATCTAATACAATATATTGGCTCTCCAGTGTACTAGTTTTGGTGGCTAAGCTTTGTGAAATAGTGCCAAAGTCTGTTACTTTTTCAGAGTTTTAACTAAATATATGAATCAGTATGGCAGACATTTCTTTTTTTTTTATATTGTTTTCGCAGGCGGAATATGAACCCAAGCCAAACAAATCTTGTCTTTTTGGACTAAAACATCCCCATAAAAAACCTCATCTCACAAAACACATACTCCCTCTGCATGGTTTGAGAGCTCATTCAGAAATGCTGGCTGCATTCCCTTTGACACAGTTATATGCACAAAACTACCCATAAACCCGGGGATCTGAGTTTCAAAAAATGATATGTGCAGTGACACAACTACGTTAATCATGTACCCCTGAGATCATCTTACGGTACATTTGTAACTCAGTTCTGGCTCATATATTAATAGCAAGATGGTGAAATGAAATTCCTGGCAGAGTTAAAACTTCTTTGGTGGTTCACAGCTGAGTTGATATTTTAAACTTGAAAAAGCACAAAAACAGAACTCAGAAATGTGTTGGATTATCATACAAGACATGTCTTTAGTTGTTGTGGCTTTTACGCTGTTGTTAAGAATATGACATAGAATAGTCACACAGATAGTGGCGTTCAAGACAATTATTTTTTAAAGTAATCTGGTCATTAGCAATTGCCTCAATATGCTGAGTTAAATACAAGCAGTTCTGATTCACAACTTCAGTATAGCAACTTGATTTATGACTAGGGCAGTCACTACCAGGGGCAGACTGACCATTTGGAAACTCAGGCACTGCCCGAGGGCCCGGGGTCAGTAGGGGGCCCCATGAGATGCCCCTGGTACCTTTTTCATAGGCTTTTTTGAGTTTGGGCAAGGACACAGGGGCCCCATGATCCCCTATTGCCCGGGGGCCCCATGAGTTGTCAGTCCGCCCCTGGTCACTACCCTACATGAATAAACTTTATCTATATGGTTACTAAACGTTCCACATAGTAGGAGGATTTATAACTCGTAGCTGAAAACAAGAGAGATCTTACACCCAAGTTGGTCAGTAGTACTTATCCCAGGAGGTATTCTAACCTGAATATACAACCAGTGTTGTAGACTTACAATGGTCATAGATGGCTTGAACTGTGGATAGTCCTGTCAGCACTCATGGCTCAATAAACTTTGATTGTAAAAAAAAATGTTGGAAAATTGTCAGCCAAACAACGACTGTATCCAATCAGCGAATAGTGAAGAGAAGGACAGAGAGGGTAACATAATCCGGAGGAAGACAGGGTCAGGAACAGGGGCGGACTGACCATTCGAGCACTCGGGCAGTGCCCGAGGGCCTAGGGTCAGTAGGGGGCCCCATGAAATGCCCCTGGTACCTTTTTTATAGGCTTTTTTGAGTGTGGGCAAGGACACAGGGGCCCCAAGATCCCGTATTGCCCAGGGGCCCCATGAGTTGTCAGTCCGCCCCTGGTCAGGACTGGCAGCAGTTATTACCACAAGCCAAGGACAGGCACAGGTAAGGGAAGGCAGCAGACAGAGTATTCCAAGGACAAGCTGAGGTCACTCTGGGAAAATTCCTTAAAGGAAGTCAGAGTTAACAGGATAGGCTTTCAGGTGAGAGTGGCGCTGTCAAAACCTCAGGAGAGTTTGGCAATGGTGAAGTCTCAGGAGAGCGTGGCACTGGCAAAATCTCAGGAGAGCATGGCTTTAGCAAAGTTTCAGAAGAGCATGACACTGGCAAAATCTTAGGAGAAGGTGGCACTGGTGTCAGGAAAGGTGTAGTGGCAGCAAGTATAAATCAAGAGGAAAGAGGAGGCTGTGTCCTGTTGCCCAGCAAACAGGGTGCAAGCTGAATATGCAGAGACTGGCAATGTTCACAGCAGCTATGTAGTGGGAATAGAAACACTCCTAACACATCCACCCTACACCCCTTCAGGATTTTATTTATTTATTACAGGTACTTATATAGCGCCGTCAATTTACAGAGTGCTTTACATATATATTGTACATTCACATCAGTCCCTAACCCTCAAAGGGAGTACAATCTAAGGTCCCTAACTTACATTCATACATACACATACTAGGGACAATTTAGACAGGAGCCAATTAACCTACCAGCATGTCTTTGGAGTGTGGGAGGAATCCAGAGTACCCGGAGGAAACCCACAAAGGCACAACATGCAAACTCCATGCAGGGGGTACCTTGTTTCGGATTTGAACCAACGACCCTAGTACTGCCAGGTGGAAGTGCTAACCATTTAGCCACTGTGCTGCCCCAGGGTTTTCTACTCAGGCTGTGTCTACTTTAAAAGAAAACCAACTGTAATAGTTTGCATACCTTTTTGTTTTGATGCTGACATTTATTTAGCTAGTTTAAAATGAAGGTTCATTAAGTGTTACTAAACCCACAACAGTAAAATCAGTCTGTGTATGTAGTAAAGCATGCTTGTTATACTCACTGTGGAACCTAAAGGGTTAATCCTCTGCTTTGTGTAAAAAGGCCGTTTGATCCTGATTGCTCTGTTCCTCCCCCTGTTTAAGCGGCCACCTCTTATCTCTTATCACCTCTCTGACTGAACTGTACTGTGCATTTTGCACATGCTCAGTTTGATGTGTATTGCTAGAGAGGTTTTTTTGTTTTCTTGCAAAGGTGCATGTGATCAGCAGAGGGCCGATCAGCACTGCCCAGACAGAGGTCAGGGGTTTTGCATCCTCCTAGAGCAGAAAGAAAACTCCTACAAGCTTTAGCTAGTACTGGGCTGGACACTGATAGAAGCCACAAGACTGCTCTAACTTCTGATAAGAAAAGGTATTTAGCAGTTTATATTTACTAAAATAATTGTATTGCCATGCTCTGTGTACTGTGGGAGACCAGATATAGTGGATGTAGGGTCCTGGGTTTAGTAACACTTTAACAGACATGTTCTTTTATTGAAATCAGTGGAAACACATGAAAACACGCTAACATCTCTCCACACATTTATATATATATATGCAAAACTGCTCTGATGAAAATAAAAAGACTGCGATTGCTGACTTTCCCATATCATGCTTATACCACATATACTACATAACTGTATGATATTTAGCATTGTGGTTACTATTAGATAGTAAATGGCAGAGGGCGCCACTTAAGTGGAGTATAAAATATTTTTTTCATTAAAAACGACAAATGGCAACCAACCAGGAAGTGGATAAAATAACGCTTGTCACAAAGTCTCAGCTGGGTTTGGCCGTCTTCTCTGTAGTAGCAGCAGGACACAGAGACCCAGTCCAGGGTATGTATTATCAGCCACTGGCTGAGTCTGCCTGTGGATGCTGAGGAACTCTGTGACAGCATGGGAAACACAGAAGTGAAGTCAGATTCCAGGAGGTGACCTGGCTACAAGTTTTTAGTCCACCCTGCCTCTTTCTCATGCCTCTTTCTCAAGAAGGCTTGAGAAAGAGGTAGGGCAGCCTCAAAAGGTATAGGCATGTCCCCCTGATGCCTCAAAAGGCATAGGCACACTTTCCTCTCTCCCACTTTTTCACACGTTCACCACTATTTTTTCCCAATAAAACTTTACCATAATGTTTTTAACCTCCCTGGCGCTATGCCCGAGTGTAGCTCGGGGTAACGTTTCAGGACCACAAGCAGTAACCCCGAGCAACACTCGGGCTTACCATGCGGCATTGCTCTGCAATCACTTACCTTGTCCTGCGCTCCCGCGATGTCCCTTCTGCAGTGTCCCCGGCAATGTAATCCGGCGTATGCCACCATCTGTCAGCTGGGTTCCATCCCCTGCGAGCGTCGGGACGTACGGGGGACGGAACGGCGGGAAATTTGAAAATGACAAAAAGTGACATTCACTAAAATCACTAAAATCACATAGTAAAACATTACTATACCAAACCATTTCACATACATTTTGTCCCTAGTGCTTTGTCCTGTGCCCTGCCTGCATTTTTACTGTTCTTTCTGCCTGGAAACTGAGAAATGTCCATGGCATCCAAAAAGCGTCCCTTTAGGTCAAAACCGGTTTTAGATCAGCTAGAGAACAGAGATAGTAAATTAGAACCACTTGCAGAATTGAGTGATAATGATTCGTAGGGAAATTCGTCATCAGACACTGAAAACGATTTTGCGACTTTGCTCAGTGATGTGCGAACTTGGCGCTATATTTCAAATTTCAGTGTTTTTGGTTTGATTATATTATTGAATTAAATTTATTATTATTATTATATGATTATTTTTTATGATTATTTATTAAATTATAATTTATGATTTCATGTTTCAAGTTTTATCCTACCCGGGATGTTTACTAGACTCTTGTTCAGACAGATTTCAGTGAGTTATTCCGAAAAATTACAGGCCTACAAAAAAAAAAAAAAGCATATTTCCATGCAAAAAAAATGTACCGCTTTGAGCACAGAAATATGGACATAATCAGACCGCTAGGGAGGTTAATGAAATAGCTTTGAATAGTGACCTTCAAAAAAGCTTCTGTAATGAGCACTAATGCCACTGGGCATTACATAGTAATGCTGGAACTAATAACATCGGTTGAATAAAAGTGTATTTTAGATTTTGATTTTTGTAATGCCATGTTTGTAAGTATAAAAAAATCAGATACTTAGCAAAGAAAAATGTAAACTTTTTGATAATACATTGAGTGATCACTGTTGCATCAACAAAATCGATGGCTCAGGCAGCACACAGGAAACTGCTTTCTTATACCTGATGGGTATCAGCACCTTATAAAGCCATATATTAAAACAGTCCGTCGATCCACAGATATGCAAAGATGAAGTTTTAAGAACTTCTATTCTTTCTCACTAAAATTTAGTTTGGCCCCTTCCACTCCATTTTGATCCTTTAGTGTGATAAGTCACCAATCAATAATAGGGCCCTGGCGAGTGGCAGTAGCAGGACCAAAGCTTAATATTTACAGGAAAAGCAAAAATGTACATACAGTATACAGTATATCAGTTGACTTTTTATCTAATGTAAAAAGACACAGCCCTCAGTGCAACCTGACACATTAAGCACAATAAAATAAACATTCCCTAGAAAACGATTTGTTAAAATTCTTTACCCAGCACTTGCAGTTTACAGCTTTCACTGCTGCTGGCTCTTGCAGTCTCAGTGCTGCTTCCCTGAACTTTTGATCTTCACAAGAACATGTTAACAGTGGATAGTGCAGTCTCCAGTCTGTTAGCTTGGGGAAGGGAGGAGGAAGAGGAAGGAGGAACAGAGGAGAGCCTTGCCTTAGTGTAGCATAGTGTAGAGAGACACAGCTCTAGTCCCTGCATGCAAGGGTGGCTCCCTACAATGCTGCAAGGTAAAGGAGCCACCCTGAAACAGGAAACCTGGAGCAGCAATCAGGGCACAAGCTTCAATAGGAAGATAGGCAAGGATTATAAAGAAGCTGCATACTCAGCAAATCATAAAATCAGCTGCTGAAAGTACCTAAAAATGAGAGTTCAATATCACTTTTAAGTGAACCTCTTCGTATTCATTAGATGCTATGTTTGAATTGCCTAGATTAGTGCCTGGTTTACTTTAAGGTGACCCTGTTGTTATTTTAAGAAAAAATAGCTAGCAACCTGTTAAAGCAGAAGGTGAATACTTACCTGTCTGGCAGGTGGCGAGTCAAGTTTAAATTTTTTTCAAAAGATAATGGCGTGGCTACCATCTGACACTTCTGGGTGTTTGCGCTGTGGACCCACCCACCAACTGCCGTGTCGCTTTTGTGTCTTATAGTGGGGTAGCTGTTGAATTAAATGAACCATCTCCCAGACAAGAAAGTATACGACTTTGTTTATTACAGGCTGCTTCAGGCTAATAATTTTAATCATACCAAACGGAGTGCTTTCAATAAAAAAATGAAAATATTGCAAAAACCAAAATACAATAAATTTAAATATAGTATCAATTCTTTGCTGCAGTTAATGTGCACACTGTTCAGCACAAGGCAAAAATTAAATATTCACTAGCTAAACAGAAAGACATTTTGGCCATTCAGAACAGTAAAATATACTGGTTCACATAAACAGAATTTTATGTAAAAGTGGCTTGGCTGTTTTGCTTCCTTTCAAGTAGAATGTTTAATAAAGTCTAGAAAGCCACAGACCTGTGTAATCTCTGATGTCATGGATGAGGCATGGCAGGGCATACCCAGAGAATCCTGAAGTTGGCTAACATTATCCAAATTAGCCATAGGGGTCTGCTTTTCGTAACTAACATGTCAGGTACCCAAATAGAAATATAGAAGTTTTCAAATGAGAAAAAAATATTGGCTCTCTAAGTCTGTCTGCTCTAAAACTTGAGACAGAAATAGACTATGTGCCTTATTCCTGGAAGAAGCAAAAAAAAAAATTTTTTTTTTTTTTGCCTTCTAGTTCCCATAATAATTTAATCATAGTAGTCATTTAAAAAGTGTACCAGAAAGCTGAACATAATAAATCAATCAACATCATGCTTTATTTTTAAAAGCAATATATTCAATAAAGTAGATTTTGGCTAAATGTAGTGCTGTTTGCCAGAAAATGAAACCAAATTCAAAGGATATTTTATGGTTGGGGAAAAAAAAATATGTATATGTGATGTTTCCCACGCACAGAAATTCCACATGTTGCTCAATTCTGCTGAATTTGGCAGGATCAGGAGATGCTCACCTAATGTCAATAGTTACTTGGGGCACTTTCAGAATCTTAGAGTAATCGGATTAGTGAAAAGCATAGTTGGCAACATTTAAAAAAAAATTTTTAGGGACACTTTTTTTTCCTGTATGTCCAGAAAAACAGTGTTGGCGGAGTAGTATGTTATTTAAGTATGGGGCATTCATTCATGATGTGGCCTAATCTGTAAAAGAAGATGGTGGCGTGCATAAACTTGGCGTGGTTTAAATTATGCTAAATATTGGACCTGGCTTAAAGGGGGTGTGGTTAAACAGAGTCTGAGATTTTCTTGTGCTCCCCCATGCAATTTCTCTCTCCACCCCAACATCCCAAAAAACAAATAAACACACACATAGCCTTATCGTAAAAACCTTTAATAATGTAAACATAAAGAACTGGTCCACTCACTGATTGGTTGCTAGAGCTTACAGCACAACATTACGGCTCACTGATTGGTTTCTAGAGGTTACTGCAGTTAGTACAGGACTATGGTCAGGGACTGCAGGAGTAGTACAGGAGTTGGTCAGAGGCTGCAGGAGTAGTACAGGAGAGGGTCAGAGACTGCAAGTGTAGTATTGGAGACGGTCAAAGACTGCAGGAGTAGTACAGGAGAGGGTCAGAGACTGCAAGTGTAGTATTGGAGACGGTCAAAGACTGCAGGCTTAGTACAGGAGATGGTCATAGACTGCAGGTGTAGTACAAGAGAGGGTCTGAGACTGCAGGAGCAGTACAGGATTTGGTCAGAGACCGCAGGCATAGTACAGGATTTGGTCAGAGACTGAAGGCATAGTACAGGAGAGGGTCAGAGACTGCAGGGGTAGTACAGGAGTTGGTCAGAGACTGCAGGAGTAGTACAGGAGTTGGTCAGAGACTGCAGGTGTAGTACAGGAGAAGATCAGAGACTGCAGGAGTAGCACAGGAGAGGGTCAGAGACTGCAGGAGTAGTACAGGAAAGGGTCAGAGACTGCAGAAATAGTACAGGAGATGGTCAGAGACTGCAGGAGTAGTACAGGAGTTGGTCAGAGACTGCAGGTGTAGTACAGGAGAAGATCAGAGACTGCAGGAGTAGCACAGGAGAGGGTCAGAGACTGCAGGAGTAGTACAGGAAAGGGTCAGAGACTGCAGAAATAGTACAGGAGATGGTCAGAGACTGCAGGAGTAGTACAGGAGATGGTCAGAGACTGCAGGAGTAGTACAGGAGATGGTCAGAGACTGCAGGAGTAGTACAGGAGATGGTCAGAGACTACAGGAGTAGTACAGGAGAGGTTCAGAGACTGCAGGAGTAGTACAGAAGAGGGTCAGTATTACAGGAGATGGTCAGAGACTGCAGGAGTAGCACAGAAGAGGGTCAGAAACTGCAGGAGAGGGTCAGAGACTAAAGGTGTACAGGCCACCCACCACCGCTTTCTCCCCCCCACAAAAAAACAAAACAAAAAAAGGAAGGACATCAGCTATCTACCTGTCTCCTCTGCTGGTGTTTTCCCTCCGGCTCCTCAGTCCTCTGTGTACTCGGGTCCCTGGTGGCCTCCTGTGTCTGTTCCTGTTCCTCTCTGGTCTGGTCTGGTCTGGTCTGGTCTGCAGTCTGCCAGCAGCTGAGAGTCTGTGTCCATTCTGTTCACTGACCTGTTCAGCAGAAGGCTCCTTTTCCTCTCTATGTGCTAACAGGAAATGATCACCCTCTGCTAGCCACATCCCCTTGCTAGATCTAACTAATCATGCAAGAGAATGGCACCATGTGACCTCCTGCAAGAAGAGGAGATGGGGGAGGATCTGACTCCCTGAAAATTACCCTCTGCTTACCCGGTGTGTCAGTGCCAAACTTCTCTGCTGTTCAGGGCAATTTTTTGTGATTCTGCCTGGGACATGCAATGAGCAGGACATCTGTCTGATTTCCGTGAATGTCCCAGGCAATCCATGACTGTTAAAAAAATAAAATTAAACCTGCGCCAAAGAAAACTCCAATGAATAAATGCTGCTGCTTAAAGATTAAAAAACATCAAACCATAAGAACAAAACTGCAGTGCAAAACAAATTATTAAACATATAATACAAATAAAAAATAATAATTGATAAAAATTTATAAAAAGTAATAAAAAAGTCCAAAAGTCCCCAAAAAGTTGTTTTTGTGCTCCAATCAAAGAAAAAGTGCTTGAAAATAATTTATTTTCCAACGCGCCCAAACCATTCATGATTTCCAACTAAACCCGCACTCACCAGATGAAGTGGACCCCTAGCTGTTAAGGCTAAAGAGGCTTATGGGTGAGGTGTAACCTCCACAGATGAATCCCACTCTGGAAATCTGTCTTAGACAACTTCCCAACGATCACTCATGGATGGATAAAAATGCAAAAAGAAAAAAAATACCAATAACGTGATACTGAATAAACCTTTCAGTAATTAGAAATATTGGCCATAATTGCACTCACATTTGGTGAACATATAACCAGTTTTATGGTCATGAGAGTCTTTCAGTCAGGTACCAAATATATGCCTACTCCAAAAAACCTTCCTTGACGACCTCCACGTGCTCGCCCATGGATGGATGGCAATGCATAGAAATGACAGGAAAACCAATAGTGTGATACTGTATAAACCCTTTTAATAATATAAAACGATGCCCATATTGCACTCACATATTAAAAGTTAAAACCAAGCCTTATTGACATGAAAACCTCTTAAGCAGATAACAAATCCTCACGGTTACTCCATGGATGAAAAAATGTCAAATCACATTAACATTTGAGAAGATATACTGGCAGCAGTTTCTGGAGATGAACTCTCGTTCCACCAGCGTACGTTCCACTCACCGGACGTAACGTCACAAACCCATAAAATACACATAAAATTAAGAAATTTATTTCATGTGACAGTAATCATGTAACACACCTTCTGGAATATCCTTGTCATTTACAATATGTGGGGAGGACAACTAGGAAACTTTCTGTAAGGCTCGGTGAACACATTAGGAACATTAAAAAAGGTTTCAAACATCACAGTTTGTCTTATCACTTTAAAAAAAAATTCATAATTGAGATCCATCTTTGCTCAAGTTTTGTAGGACTGACAGTATTGAACCCCATTGGCGTGGTAGTGACAAGAGAAAGTCAGTCTCACAGAACGAGACAAAGTGGATTTTAAAATTGGGTACCCTGGCTCCTAAGGGATTAAATGTAGACATAGATCTGAATTGTTTTTTATCCAATTGGTAATCTGAATTGTTTTTTATCCAATTGGTAATTTTCTTAAAGTAATTGTAAATTTAGAGAAGTTTAATTGAATATTTTGCATTATTTATTTTATTTTTATTTATTTTTTTATTTCGGGAGGGAGAAGACCTCCAACACCTCCTGAAGAAGTGAGCAGCAGCACATCCAGGCCATGCAGCATTCCCTGCATGGTGGCGCCTCCCAGAACCTGAATTCCTTCTCCAGCCTCCTTTCTGCTCCAACAGTGACAATGCCTGGAGGACAGGCTGAGTGGGACGAGGACTAGCAGGAGGCCCAGGCGCCTACTGCTGGCACTGAAGGTACTGACACCATATACAGCTACCCACATACAGAGACTGGGGCAGAGGAGGGGCTGCAGACAGGGATAGGGGTTTCTCTCTCATTTCCCCCATTACCCCCTCCACTCTCATCTCCACCCTCACATCCTCTCTTTCTCCCCCCCCCCTTATTTTATCTCTCCCCACACTCCCCTGTTTCTCTTACCCCCTCTCTTATCTCCCCTCTCACCCCCTCTCTCTCACCCCCCCCTCACCTCTCTCTCTCTCATTCCCCTTTTATCTCACCACTCGCTCCCTTCTCTCTTTAACCCCTCTCATCTCACCCCCCCCCTCTCACCCCCCTTTCATCTACCCCCTCACCCCACGCTCTCACCCCCCTCCTCTCCCCTCCACCCTCTCTCTATCTCACCCACTCTCTCTCTCACCTTTCTCACCTCCCCCATCTCTCACCCCCTGTCTCTTACCCCTTTCTCTCTCTCACCCCCCTCTCTCTCCCACCCACCCTCTCTCTCATCTCTTCCCTCACCCCCCTCTTTCTTACCCCCCTGTCTCTCTCTCACTCCCATCTCTCACCCCCCTCTCTCTCACCCCCGTCTCACTCTTTCACCCCTTTTTCTCTCTTTCACCCCCCTCTCTACTTCCCCCCCCCGTGCCGGCTAAGCTGTGTAGAAAATATGTATGCACCTATTTTCAGGCTGCTCCAGTCTGGTCACTCACGTTATCCCCTGTGTGAGCCAGTGTTGTATGCAGGGGAGAGGGGGGAGTGAGAGGGAGAGGAGAGGAGAGAGTGCCAACAACAGATGGGACATGGTAACCTATGGGTGATGTCACAGCTCCAGGCTTTTGGCGTTAAGCACTCTCCTCTCCCCTGCAGCCACAGTTGACTGACACAGGGGATCATGTCGCCAGACCAGGGCAAGTTGAGAATAGTAAAGTCCCTGGGTTAGGGGGCACAAATTACTTTCCTTACCCCGTGCACTGACAATCCACGCTACACCACTGTGCATCAGCAACCTAGGTATAGTAAAACACAAGGGATCAACTCTTAGAAATCAGATATCTATTGTGGTCATACTTCCACGAGAGGAACATTACAAGAATTAAGCAGACCATACAGCAGATTTCTGATTCAATGTTCATACAAACATTCATACGGAGCTATTTTAACAGCTCTTTCCCATCTATTTTCTAAAACTGGTTAATGATGTTTCTTTTCGTTAAGCCTTTGGGCTGAAGGAAAAAGTCCTAACAGATTTCTCAATCCACAGTATACATCACAGATGAACAAATCTTCCATTCTGACTATTGCTGTTTGACAGCCGGAACCACACCAGAATTTTCCAGCATGCTCCTTTGTCAAAAGTCAATCTAATAGAGTGAGGACGGCAAAGACACCCACTGAGCGAATTTCCGCTGGTTCTTTAGGAACTGGACAAAATTCACAATGTATAGTGGCAGCTTAAAACACAGCAACAAACCACACCCAAAAGCAAATGAAAGTACACTGAGAACATAAACAACAGTCACTCAGGAAACATTCAAAGCCCTTAAAAGCCTTAAAATCAACTTTAAACTTCCTTATACCACCATGATATTTTCAGTCTTATTGATTCCACTGCATTGTGCCTCTAGACAAAATGTTGCCAACAATCAGCAGCTTTACCAAAATTTGTCGAAAATCAATTAATTTGACTAATGCGTACTGATAAGGTAAGTAACCTCTGCATAAATACCATATGCAGGTATCTAAAATAATCTACTACATAAACCATAGGGACATTTATAGGGCTTCATTTTCAGAAAGTATTATTTTCTTTTTCCTTTTCTTTTTTTTCCCATCATTTACTATTGAGTCTTACAGCAGTGTAGGTTTGTCCATACAAACGACTGAAAGAAAGCTTTAGCTTCACCCACACTTTTCTTTAATTCAGCATATGCCAAAAATATCACATTATTGTAGTATTTAAAAATGTATAACACCATAAAATAACATCAGTTTAATTATCCAGTATATTTTGTTAGCAATAAAATAAATACAAATGACCCTACAATGCCCAACATTCTCAGTTACACATCTTATGCAAAATATAATAAATCAACTCAACCAGACAAATCCTACATTTATGGATATGACAGATCATAGCAATATATCTTTGAATGTAAGTGTCACAGGTTTTAATTGAGACGTGTACATATAATATAGAGTGTGTCCATGATTTCTAAGCAGGAGAAGTGTATCCAGAGTCAAATGTTTTTTTTTTGATTTTGGATAAATTATGGAATGGTTAAAACTCCTGGCTGTTTATTTTTTGATGTCTACATACAGTATCTTACAGAAGTGAGTACACCCCTCACATTTTTGTAAATATTTTATTATATTTTTATAAATATTTTAATAACCATAAATGCCAACATGTACTGTGACATAATGAAACAGAGCATGATCCCCTCCCTTCGGAGACTGGGTCACAGGGCAGTATTCCAACATGATAATGACCCCAAACACACCTCCAAGATGACCACTGCCTTGCTAAAGAAGCTGAGGGTAAAGGTGATGGACTGGCCAAGCATGTCTCCAGACCTAAACCCTATTGAGCATCTGTGGGGCATCCTCAAACTGAAGGTGGAGGAGTGCAAGGTCTGTCATCATGGAAGAGTGGAAGATGACTCCAATGGCAATCTGTGAAGCTCTGGTGAACTCCATGCCCAAGAGGGTTAAGGCAGTGCTGGAAAATAATGGTTGCCACACAAAATATTGAAACTTTGGGCCCAATTTGGACATTTTCACTTACGGGTGTACTCACTTTTGTTGCCAGCGGTTTAGACATTAACCTCACTAGCGGTATTCCCGAGTGTAGCTCGGGGTAATATTTCAGTACCAAAAGCGGTAACCCTGAGCTACACTCGGGCTTACCATGCGGCGTTGCTCAGGGATTCCCTGCAGCTCTTACCTTGTCCTTCGCTCCCGTGATGTGTCCCCTGCAGCGTCCCAGGCCATCTCCTCCGGCCGATGTCGGCATCCGGCTTCCGTGTTGCGGTCCCTGCAAGCGTCGGGACGTACGGGACGGCAATTTTAAAAATTTTAGAAACTGTCATTTTCTAATAAATGAATATGACATAGTAAAACATTACTGTTTCAAACCATTTCACATACATTTTGTCCCTACTGCTTTGTCCTGTGCCCTGCCTGCATTTTGACTGTTCTTTCTGCCTGGAAACTTCGAAAAGTCCATGGCATCCAAAAAGAGTCGCTTTAGGTCAAAAGCGGTTTTAGACCAGCTAGAGAACAGCGATAGTAAATCAGAACCACTTGTAGAATTGAGTGATAATGATTCGTGGGGAAATTCATCATCAGACACTGAAAACGATTGTGGGACTTTGCTCAGTGATGTGCGAACTTGGAGCTATATTTAAAATTTCAGTGTTTTTGGTTTGATTATATTATTGAATTAAATGTATTATTATATTATTTTTTATGATTATTTATTAAATTATAATTTATGATTTCGTGTTTCAAGTTTTATCCTACACGGAATGTTTACTAGACTCTTGTTCGGACAGATTTCAGTGAGTTATTCCTAAAAATTACAGGCCTACAATAAAAAAAAAATACATATTTCCATGCAAAAAAATTTACCGCTTTCAGTACAGAAATATGGACATAATCATACCGCTAGGGAGGTTAATGGCTGTGTGTTGAGTTTTTTTGAGGGGGACAGCAAATTTACACTGTTATACAAGCTGTACACTCACTACTTTACATTTTAGCAAAGTGTCATTTTTTCAGTGTTGTCGCATGAAAAGATATAATAAAATATTTACAAAAATGTGAGGGGTGTACTAACTTCTGTGAGATACTGTACCATTGGGGAAATTTCCCTTCAATTCCTGTCTTAAAAAATAACACAATGTAAGAGGAAATCTTCCAGTGTGGAGAGAATTATGACCTTAGGCAGTTGTCCCCAAAGCAGTTTACATTGGAAGATTTCTTGTTCTGAGGACAGCTCTAACATTTCAGATTTTCCATTACTTTCATTCTGACATACATCAGATACACTAATCCGTTAAGTCTAACATTTTCACCTTGAAAGAAGAAGAAATTAAAGCCCATGGGTATCCAGATAGATTTTGACCTCAATTTTATGAAGATTTAGCAGATGGAATAAATAGCTATCTATGGAAGAATTGTGTGGGGTCTTCATTGATGGTTTGGAGAATCTGTACTCTATTTTTGTAGTCAGGGACGTGCACTCTACACAGACCTATCGCTTTGTCCTCAATGGGCAAGGTGACAGGGTCTCTAGCAATATTTAGTGTTACAGAAATGTGCACCTTTTGCAAAATATGAAATCATTGTGACTATAATGTGCAAAAATGTATGGTAAGACATTGACATAAAGGAATCAGTGTTTGCCAGCAATATAGGAAACCTGTACTGAGAAAATTCTGGGACCTGCCATTGCTGACCTTCTAAGAAATTGCCTGGCTGCCTCTGGCTTTAGCCCATTGATCTGCACCTGTTTTCCAGTTTAGTGACTTAAAAGATTTTGAAGCAATTTTTGAGCTAGAAAGCCAGGAAACTAGCATTTCAGGAAAGAGACATTGAAGTTGTTGGATCATTGGAAGCCTCCATATACTGTTATTACAGGTATCCATAAATACACTTTAGTATATGAAACCAAAGAACTCTATTACTAAAACAGAAGTTTGGAATGTTTCTACACATATTTCCACATGATGGAGAGAACTTTAGGTTAAAATGACATTTGGCACTAAAATCCTGCATTTTAAACCCATCTGCTGGAAGAGGAAGTCATCACTTCCTTTAATTATAGAGTTATGGTTATCCTGTAACCACTTCAATCAACAGAATTATAGGTTCATAATACCATAAGCAGACCTTGAATCTTTCTATTTATTTTGCACTATTCGGTGTAGACTGTGGTTATTGTCCCATTGTTATTATTTTTAGGCTATTGGCACTAGAAGTTATGCAGACAACTGCAGCACTTCTGAGATGACCTTTCTTGGCTCATAAAATCTGAGGTAATGCTGAACCAAAATACTTACTTTACTCTAAATCCTAAAAAAAAAACTGGGTCATATTGATAAAGTGGTAAAAGGTCAGCATTCTAATCCTTTGTCAAGTTTTGTAGTAGAATATTGTATCAGAATATCTTTCTGTCCTTCATGACCTGACACTGAGATGTGGCTTAGGTGTTTTTATTCTATGCCTCCAATAGCTGCTAAGAAGATGTTCTATTCTCTCTGGTTTGTGGTTGTCTTGTGGCACACTGTTGTCTAGGGATATTTGCACTCAATTTCCCCCGATGTCTAACAGTTTTTGTGTCAGTATCCCCTTGGAGTCTTGTGGTTTTAGCCCTTACTGCCTGGCACATAGTGATTTTATGTCCGTTATCACTGTGGCCAGTATTTATTTATTGTACTGCTCTAGACAACACTATAATCAGCTGCCTCCCACCCCACCCAGCCATTCCCCCCAGCAACCACCGCCCGCCCCTATTGCCCACCACAACACCAACCTCTGCCATCCACCACAACAGCCCCCCGCTGCCACCAGCCTCTATAACCACCCGATTCAAGCACTGACCCCAACCAGTGAGTGAAAGAAGTTGCAGCTGGCTATCCCTGCAGCCTCCAGCCCCAGCCTCCCATGGCAGAGCTCTGGCAGTGTCTCACCAGGATCTCTGCCACATGTGTCACTTGCAGAGCCGCCCCCCTGAAAATTGCCACCCAAAGGAAAACGCCTTGTTTGCCTCACGGTACGTACGCCGCTGACTCTGGCACCAGTGGATTTGTATCCATTTTACCCCTTGCATCTAGTGCTTTTATTCTACATACCAATGTCATAGAGAGAGTAATACAACATTTGTGGAACAACAATCCCAATCCTGCTATGCATACCCCTAATACTTAAATAAAAACGAATTCTCTGGGGAACATACACAGTATGTGAGTGTTGTCATATGTAGGGTTTGGCCATCCACCTCAAGCACACCTCCCTGTTTCTACCTGCCAAGAACTACTATGAACACAGCAAGGCTTGTTACAGCACCAAGATTTTCTAGCCTTTTACACACTTGTCTATACTTTTGTGCTCACTCTTGATGTATGTGGTTAGTTTACTTTCTTTGCTCCACCATCACTCACACTACTGTAATAATTCACTGCACTTTCTACTTTGCATTCTTTATGCAGCTCCATTGCCCTTGTCATTTACTTCTGTTTTTCCTGCTGCGCCATCACTCACTACTCTTCTCTTCTGCACTTCTTTTGCAGTGTACTTGTATCCCTGCTCCTAATGCCAACCTATCACGTGCCTGGTAGCAGAGCCTGATATGACGAGGAAACCCTTTCTTACACCTCTGATTCGGGACCTCTGGTAGTGTAAACAGAAGGCGCAAGAATGCAGAGTGGCATTAGTGCCAGTAAGTCTTGCCAGTAGCAAGTAGGTTTCCATGCTGGGGAGGTGAATTCATCTGAGGTCTTCAGTAAGGCAGGCAGATTGGCAGGCAGCTGGGCAGTGGACTTAAGAAGATGTACTGGCGACAGCAGGTAGAAGAGATGGTTGCTTGTAGCAGACTGCAGAAGCAGCAGGGTGGTAGGTAGGTACCAGTGATGCCAGGCAGACTAGTAAAGTCAGGCAGGCTGGATCATACACAGGTAGGGCATATCAGGTACAGGGGCATAGGCAAAAGCGTGGTCTAGGTACAAGCTTGCTCTGGAGCTGGTCAGTGAAGCAGAAGCCAATGGAACAGACATAGGCAAAGTTCAGTGGACAAGCCGAGGTCAGTGCAGGCAGAATTCAGGATTGTAGTCAGGACAGACCAGGTCAGCAACTAGAATCAGGATACAGGATCACATGAACACAGGATACACAGGAGGCTGAAGACAAAGCAGCCCTGAACTTGAGCACTGGCTCAGTTTAAAAAGCCCATTTGGTGCCACTATTTGTCACGGGTGCACGTGAGTATGCTGCCGTGTATGTGCACGGATGCGCACATCACCGCACGCATGAATATTCATGTTATGTGCATAATGTATTGCCATGTACCAAATTTCTACATCCATGGCAAGGAGTGTGGACTAGCCTGTGAAGGTGCACAGATGTCTGCCTAGAGGAGTCATCTTGTCTACTGGCATGCCCATCCTGACACAACCACTAACTTTACAGATTCTGGTTTTCAAGTATGTCCTGTATTTTTTTCCATTGATACAATATAAAAAAGTTGGCTGCTAAATTTCTAGCAAGAGAGAAATCTCTGATCATGAGTATAGATATACAGGGACAGGCAAAGCTTGGACAGGGGTTCTCCCTTACTGCCTATTCCTATAAATATTCCTATTTCTCCTTTGTTACCTTATGCTTAACTGTCCCTCCTACTATCCTCCAACATTAAAACTCCCAGAACGTACCAAGCAAAGTTGTGCAGTCAGTTGATCCTACATAGCTGCGAAAGGGAGCTGGATGGTGCACTAGCTCAGGCAATACTTGGGTGCCCCTAGGATCTTCGGCAGCTGAATTATAGAGCCTGGGTAGGGACACACAGAGGCAGACATTGTCTTTAGAGTTAAAAATAAATCCAGCAACTGGGTAGGACAGTAACACAGTTCCACTGAGTACACAAGGTGTACCTGGTAGTGAACAAAGCCATTTGGACAGTAGTGGAAAAGGCTGTTGCTAGGAGGAATACTTTAAATACTACAATTTTGGCCATATTCAATATATTTTCCAATATATTTCAATAAATAAATATATATACTTTATGTTGAAATGCGTTTTTATTACAAAGTATAAAGGAAATATTTTTCAAAATGCATTTTCAAATATACTGTTGTCTTTAAAAATACAAATCTACATTTTTGGAATGCATTTAAAAATATATGTAAAATTATATGTTAAAATTACTTTTTTATATGTTAAAGGAATCTGAAAAATATTTAAAAAAAATATATTTTGAAAAATATACTTTTTTAAAATATACTTTTTTAAAATGCCGTATGAAGGTCAAGAGATAGGAGCATAGCCTTCCGCTCCCCTCGGCTATCCCAATTAGATTTGAGTGCAGATATTATATCGATCAGTCACCTTGTTTGGTCAGGTGCTTGTCTATGGGGAACGAATCCCACTTGGTCCGGATGGATATTGCTTGCCAAAAAGGAATTCAATCTACATGCCAATATCTAGTCATAATCTTGAGATCTACATTATTGAGGGAGATTGGGCGATAATTCGCACAGTCACCATGATCCTTTCCCGGTTTAGGTATTACGGGAAGAATATTTTTAAAATATATTTTTCTTCCATATGGGAGGACAGGGAGAGTAGCTCCAACCAGAGTGTGGAAAAGGTGAAACCTGTAAGGATATGTGCCGATGTTAGTTGCATTGGTGCAAGACGCAATAGGGTTGATTTACAAAAACTGGAGAGTGCAAAATCTGGTGCAGCTGTGGATGGTAGCCAATCAACTTATAACTTCAGCTTGTTTAAATAAGCTTTGACAAAAAACCTGGAAGCTGATTGGTTTCTATGCAGAGCTGCACCAGATTTTGAACTCACCAGTTTTAGTAAATCAATCCCAGTATGAAAATCCAGAGTGTAGGAGAGCCAAGTAAGAAGAGATCTTAGAAAACATCAGAACCTCATGGACAGCAAGAATAATGAACAGGGGAATCAAAGGAACCCACAACAGAGAACAAAACATTTTTAAGACCAATGTGGACTACAGACACCCTTTTTTGAATGTGCTATTAGCGAAGTGCTTACCTACATTCTATTTTCTTTTCTTGGCAACACTAATTGTAATGCAGTGCACTGCAAAGCTCTGCTTGCTGCATATCTCAGTCAAAAATAATTTTGTAATGTGCTAAGGAATACAACACTAGAGAAGACTGGACTATTTTTCAACTATTGTTTTTTCTGAAACAACTATTAAATATGTTCTTTCAGTTCTATGAACGTTTCCTAAATGCTTTGCCCTTAGGACATTCATGAGCACATATTCCCAATATGACCTGCATATTCCTAATAAACTCCAGGAAAAAAAATGTTGCTGCTTGCATAAGATTTAGTTGCTTTAATTTCCTATAATGCAGTTTTACATACAGTAACCACTTTACAAGTTTATAAAGAATATTGGGTACAGAAAAAAATACTTTGGTTATTTATTTAAAGCTCATCCTTTTTTTTTCTAATGCAGTCAGGCTTCATATACAGTAATAAATATGGCTCTATTTTTCCTTTTTTTTTTATCAGCCAAGTGCTACAAAAAGGGTAAAAAAAATCTTGTACTGCCAGCACCTACAGTAAGAATGTTAGACTGTGGCTCTCACACACCCAGCTCTCCTGAGATTGATGCTGCCCTAATCAAGATAATTCTAGCCCCCTGAGCAGCTCCTGTAGGTTAGGCAGTGTTCATGGGATGTGTTGAAGCACCGCACTGCATCCTCAGCATGAGATTTCCCTATGCTTACACTTCTTTCATTTAAGTAATTTACATTTAAAGTAGAACTATAGGCAAAACTTTCTTTTTCCATTTTGGATAGCACAAGGGAGGGTTATAACCCCTTGTCAGATTTTTTTTGCCACCTGTGTCCCATTGCGGAGATATTCCTTCACTTCCTGTCCCATAGCCAAACAGGAAGTGAGCAGAAATCTCTGCAAATTAAGGGAATTCCTTGGGGACCCCCCAGGTGACCAGAATTAGTGTCCCCATTGGAAGATTTTCTCTCTATTACTACTCTGTGGATATCCCCAAATTTGGGTTTTCTTTTACTTTTACTTTCAATTGATAATGTTAAACAGGACAAACAGAAGCATGAATCTCTATAGATTCCATTACCTTGTGACGCAGGTCTTTTGACTGTTCTTTTCGGCTCTCCATGGTTCAGTATCTAGCCTGCTCAGTGCTTTCACGTGAGAGCTAACAAACTCAGTGACTATTTATACACAGACACTAATTGCAATTTAAAAAGCCATAGATGTCAGAAATTACCCTTTAATTGGCATTTTAACCTGTGTAGCAAGGCCAAACATTCCAGGGTATATAAACTTGTCATCATGGTCATTTGGGGGACTTCTGTTATTATAATTTAAAAAAGAGCCAAACCATTATGTAATAAATGGCTTCATATGATCACTATCCTTAAATAAAATATAGTTTTTTGGCATGATCAGTCATATTTTCAATATCAATTGCAAAATTTCACCATTTCTGCTAGGGTATGCAAACTTTTGCGCACAACTGTACCATACCTTTATTCTTAATAAGTGTCTAGTATAGATATCAAGGGGAACCCCATGCAAAAAAAAATGTGGGTTCCCCCAATATTTATCTTAGACCCATATGAGAGCATGCAGCCTGGATGGCACCTGGCAAAGCACCTTTTTGCCATGTTAATGAGGACAAGTGCCTCTTTTCCCCATCTTTCACACTGAACCAGAAGCTCATTGTAGTGCAGTACAGTTGTTAGAAAATGTGTGAATACTCAGCAGTTATTGCTGTATGGCAATACAGGCCCTATGAATGAAAACATTTGTGATGTTCTTAAACCATAGCAAAGGATCGCCTGCTTCACTTCACATAGGTACCTCGATTGAAAAAAAAAAGCCATGATTTCAGCAAGTTTAACCAACATACTAAAAGGAGTTAAAAACCTTCATCCTCAGAACTCTAAGGGCTTGTTCACACCACAATTTCAGCATTTTTGCATACACGTTTAATTATTTTTATGTGTTTTTGATGTGTTTTCCATGCGTTCCAGTGTATTTTTTCCTCTTTTTATTTTGAAGCATGAAAAATCTTTTGTTTCATTGTGGCAATGTGCATTTTGATGAGTTCCGGACGAAAAAAAAAATTCAGCGGGTTGTATTTTTTAAACCTCTGGAACTGACTGCATTTGTATGAACTAGGGCCATTGGTATACATAGCAAACACTGGGCATGCAAGTTGAATGTGGTTTAAAAACACTCTGGAAAGCATCTGGTGTGAACCAGCCCTAAAGGAAAGTAAAAAACCCTTTTCCCCTTTGAAATGTTTTTTGACCGTGTAACCCAGGGCTCAACAAATCCCAGATGCCAGGTTGCCATGGTGACTAGAACTTGCATTCTGGTGCCTGGGTTCACACACTGTCTCCGATAGACTTCAATGAAAAGTTGCGTCCCATAGACTTCAATTCAAAGTCACGTCCCATAGTCTTCAATGTAAAGTCACATCCCATAGACTTCAATGCAAAGTTGCCTCCCATAGGCTTCAATGCAAAGTTGCCTCCCATAGACTTTAACCTCCCTAGCGGTATTACCGAGTGTAGCTCGGGGTAAAATGTCTGTACCAAAAGCGGTAACCCCGAGCTACACTCGGGCTTACCATGCGGCGCTGCATAGGGAGTCCCTGCAGCACTTACCTTGTCCTTCGCTCCCGCGATGTGTCCCCTGCAGCGTCCCCGGCCATCTCCTCCAGCCGATGCCGGCATCCGACTTCTGTGTTGCGGTCCATGTGACGTCGGGACGTACAGGCGCCGGCGGCGGCAAATTTTAAAATTTTAAAAAATGTCATTTTTTTCCAAACAAGTTTTACATAGCAAAACATTGCTGTTTCAACCCATTTCACATACATTTTGTCCCTAGTGCTTTGTCCTGTCCCCTGCCTGCATTTTGACTGTTCTTTCTGCCTGGAAACTGAGAAATGTCCATGGCGTCCAAAAAGAGTCCCTTTAGGTCAAAAGCGGGTTTAAATCAGCTAGAGAACAGCGATAGTAATTCAGAACCACTTGCAGAATTGAGTGATAATGATTTGTGGGGAAATTCATCATCAGACACTGAAAACGATTTTGCGACTTAGCTCAGCAATGTGCGAACTTGGCGCTATATTTCAAATTTCAGTGTTTTTGGTTTGATTATATTATTGAATTAAATGTATTATTATTATATTATTATTTTTTATGATTATTTATTAAATTATAATTTATGATTTTATGTTTCAAATTTTATCATACCCGGGATGTTTACTAGACTCTTGTTCGGACAGATTTCAGTGCGTTATTTCTAAAAATTACAGCCTACAATAAAAAAACTACATATTTCCATGCAAAATAATGGCACCGCTTTCAGCACCAAAAATCTGAAATAATCAGGCCGCTAGGGAGGTTAATGCAAAGTCGCCTCCCATGAACTTCAATACAAAAACACCTCACATAGACTTCAATGCAAAAACACCTCCCACAGATGTCAATGCAAAAACACTTACCATAGACTTCAATGCAAAGTCGCCTCCCTTAGACTTAAATGCAAAAGCCCCTCCCATAGACTTCAATGCAAAAGCCCCTCCCATAGATTTCAATGCAAAAAGCCTTCCATACACTTCGATGCAAAAATGCCTCCCATAGACTTCAATGCAAAAACTCCTGTTAATAGCAATCTTGTGTGAACACTTACCTCCGCATGCCATTCTATCACTTGCAAGTCTTGAACGCACCGCTACAAACTCTCACAGGACCCTTTTCATAATGACACTCAAAGCACAATGCGTGTGGATAGCATCGGTGTGAACCACCTCAATAGGAACACATAATATCTAGCCTGTCATGCAAATCTGTGAGTTTGAATACGCACCCTGAATTGCATATGTGTAAACCAGAGCAGCTCCAATAACAAGTGGGCATTTTGGGATTGCAGCAGAACCGCTGTGATTGCACAACGCAGGTTCAGGTGCAATTATTTTTAATAGTGCCTAAAATGCGGTGCGGTTTTGCTGTGATTGTTTTGCCACGAATCGCATTGCATGAAGCGTTTTGCCCAAAAGTTGCCTTGCCCGGGCCATGACAACCCATGCTACGCTAAAAAAAACCCTGGCTTCTAACTTTTTTAGCTGGCTCCTAGATTCAAAGCAAATTTGTCAAGCCCTGATGTAACCAGATATTCGATTCGTCTCTGCTCAGGGTTAGAAAGAGATTTCAGGTAGGAGGACAAGTTACTGGGGAAATCATGTGGATATTTAACACCAACATAATAGTGACAATAGTGCTCATAATAGTGACAATGAGATCAATAACAAAAAATATTTCTGCATTTAATCAAATAATGTACCTTTCAGTAAAGAGCATGAAAACATGCATGTAGATCCTACAGTATGTGGTGAACAAATCCAGACCTGTGCTTAGAATAGCAAACAGATACTTTACATGGCGTGCTTCGGCAAATCTTTACTTTTTTTTTCTTAGCAAGCTTAGCTTTGTAAAAGCTTTGTCATGACCCTGGCAACTTATCATAATGATGGGAATGTTTCTGCTACCAGCATTCCAGGCCTTTGAATCTGCATAATTACACCAGCCTTGCACCTATAGAAGTGTCTCAACTTTCCATAGTAAGACACACAGACTGATATGTCTAACCCCATATGTATATTTTCTTGTTGCCAACACAAACTCCACATACCTGCATCACCAGGCACAGCAACCAACAAACTGATGCAGGCACAGTTCATCATGTATCTTCACATGTATAATGTTTAACTTCATGTTTCATTTACCAAGTTATACTAGCATAAATGTTTATTGGAATGTAGAGCTACCCCAGCATGAGTTGCTGGTAAATTTTGCCCTATCGCCTTTAGGGCACATGCAGCCAGGCACACAGCATTTTTAGCATTCTTCCTCTGTCTCAAAGATCAGTCTAGGGCAGGAATGTCAAACTCAAATTAATTGCGGACCGTATCAGCATTATGGTTGTCCTCAAACAGCTGTTGTATCTGTAAGACTAGATGCTCAGCACACCCCATTGCATCAGATGTCAAGAGCCACCCTACCATCAGAAGCCAAGAGGCCCCCACCTTCTCTTATATTACAGTGCACCCCACTTTTACCAGCTGCCGGGAAAAAGCAGGGGGTGGAGCTGGGAAGCAGAAAGTGCAGGGTCTGGAGCAGGACCAGAGGAGTGCTGGAGTCAGCTGCCTGAGCCTGCTGAATGCTGAGACCAGGGAAGGCGGAGATGAGGGGGTGCTGTGGCTGCATAGAGGCACAGGATTGGTAGGAGGAGTTCTGTCTTCCTTTTTGTTGCCAACTGCTGAGACAAGAGGGCAGAGAGGAGCCTTCCTGCAGCTGCACAGAAAAGTGCAGGATCTAGCAGAGGAGTTTTGTATTCCTCCCTACTGCAAACTGTTGAGACTTTTTGGGGGCGGAGATGAAGGGGGTGCCGCAGTGCAGGAGAGGTACAAGTGCCACATAAAAAATGGCCTGGAGGGCCGGATTCGGCCTGCAAGCCTTGTGTTTGACACATGTGGTCTAGTGGTTTCTTTTTGTGTTTTTAGAATGAACTTGGATAGGGATGGGGAGCATAGGATACCCCAGGACTGCAAAACTGTACAACTTGAGGACTGCCAAACCTCTGGCTTTATTGCACCACCTCGGGCTGCCCTGCACAACTCCTGGTTGTATTGCACAACTCCTGGCTGAATTGCACTTACAAAATAAATGTCCAACAGGATCTCTAAGCTGACTTGTACTCTTTCCAGATTTTCAAAGCACCACACTGTCACATTCCTCAACACTAGGGTCTTGTACTCACTTAGCTATAGGATCATTGGTTGCCTCTTTCCAATATCCACCAGGCTCTTTCCCAGTGAGGGAGATGTAGACAACTTGAGCTCTCACCCACAACTTCCTCCCGGCTCACTCCCATACTCACTTAGCTATAGGATCATCGGTTGCTTCTTGCTAATATCCACCAGGCTCTTCCCCAGTGAGGGAGATGTAGACAACTTGAGCTCTCACCCACAACTTCCTCCCGGCTCACTCCCATACTCACTTCCATACTCACTTAGCTATAGGATCATCGGTTGCTTCTTGCTAATATCCACCAGGCTCTTCCCCAGTGAGGGAGATGTAGACAACTTGAGCTCTCACCCACAACTTCCTCCCAACTCACTCCTGTATACACTTAGCTATAGGATCATCGGTTGCCTCTTGCTAATATCCACCAGGCTCTTCCCCAGTGAGGGAGATGTAGATAACTTGAGTTCTCACCCACAACTTCATCCTGGCTCACTCCTATGAGCTTCTCCAAATCCAACTGGATCTTATGGCCAGAACCTGTAAATTGGAACACTGCACTTTGCTGCCAAGGCATCAGACTACTCACGCCAACCCCCCCCTTCACCCACTGGGCCATAGAGGAGCTGAACCAAACCCACTCAGCAGCCTACTCTGAACTAGGAGGGCGTTACAGTAACATCCGCAGATCTGTTTCTTATTTACAACATAGACTTTGTTGATGCAGTAAGCTGAACTGTAACAGGACCTACACTTCTGCAGTGATAAACAATTTAGTAACTGCCCATCCATTCTTTTTATGTAATGCTCCTGTTAGGATCCCATGGTGAAGAGAACCACTTTTACAGATTGAGCCTTTGTATAACACTTGATGTGTAAGCCGTGTACCGGGGTGGGCTCCCCAGGATACAGTGAAGTCACGAACGAGAAAAGCAACCCCAACACCAGCTTTTGCCACAACAGAATTTTACTTAGATGTGGCAAATAAATACAACCACAAATGCTGGAAACATACAATAAATTTACATACACCCAGCCCAAAAGGCGCCTTCTGATGGATGAAGGTAGAAAATGAACTAATTTACCTACTGGCGGGCACAACTAAGCTGCTACACCTTACCTGTTATTACCCTAAAACTATAGTTTACATTGGTACCCAAACCATGAACTAAAAGAGGTGACACCAAAAGCCCAGAAATAGATGGCATCTTTGTTATAGTTACATTGAGTTGGCTGTTTGAAAGTGTTGAGTGAAAAAGTCTCTGACATGACCAAAGCTTTCTTAGCAAGGCAGGAATGTATAATAGTAATTTCATAATATATTAGTTTTGTAACTTGTATGGAGTTTGGGGATGATTACATGATACTAGAGCCCGGATGATGATGTCACAATCCAATCTTATGAGCAAGTAACCCCAACATTTATTATTTATTTAGAGGATTATTACAGCTTAGTCCAGTTGACAGTAGACCTACCTATTTGTTAAGAAGCAGCATCGGCACCATGAAGGACGGAAGATACTGATTTTTATGGGCCTGATTCTCTGCTGGTACTTCAACCACAACTAATCAAGCAAAATAAGAAATAGTCAGTAAGAGTAGCTGGCAAAATGTGACTGGTAATGACATTGGGTAACAAATGAGACAAGCTTGCAGTTCTATAAACTGTATAAAACAACGTAACATTCTACAATTGCACATACTTCCTTCTATGGACATAATTTCATGTGTTTGACAAACACTGGTTCATGGCATGTAACAATGCTAATACATACTAAAATTGTATCAGTCTCTTTTCCTGCTCATTGAATCCACCAAATCCATGGATCAGAAACTGAAAGGTGAATGTGTTTTTAAGCTTTGCTTAGCATGGAATAAGTAAATGGTATACAGTAATATCCAGTAGCATTGAAAACTGAAATGGGCAATGTGTATAGTTTTCAGTAGCACAATTTCCTTTTTTTTTTGAAGCAGAACTTCAAGAACCATCTCCCCCCTACATAATAATAATTAAAAAAAACAAAAACAAAAAAGGAACCCTCACTCCCATTGTTCATTGTACATTAAAGTGAACTAACAGTTTCAAAAGGAATGGTCTAGGTTCCCAAAATTGTGTCTCAGATCTGGGTTATCAATATCTCAATATGTCCAGAGATAGAGACACAGTTGTCTGGGACTCCAGCTTCCTACACTTTTTCCATAACGCCATATTTTGGGAGTTGCATGGCAATTCCTTAGTAGCACAGAGCTATTGCAAACTTCCACAGTAATGGCTACAATATATCTGAAAGTCCTAGAAACAGTAGGACCAAGATATAGCAACCGATTAGAGCATTTAAAAAAAATCCCCCACAGTTATTACCTTTTTTACCACCAGCCCCTCCTTCTTAGATTGTAAGCTCCAAGGAGCAGGGCCCTCCTAACCCACTTGTATTAAACTGTATCGTCTCCCTTTATATTGTAAAGAGCTGAGCTAACTGTTGGTGCTATATAAATCCTGTATAATAATAATAGTCTGTTTATCCCAAGTGGAGAGGGGAAACATCACCATTTTTAATACTGTCTTGGTAGATGAGGTTTTATGCAAATATTGTGCTTTTGATGAGTTTGGAGTTTAGTTTTAAAATACAAATTCTATGGGAAAAAAGAGAGGCAAGGCCCAAAGCTGAACTGAATTTTCCCTTCTAGGTTATATTTTATAAAGAATGCTCATTATTGCTCATGTATAGAAATATGTCCTATGGCAACCAAAACACAGTACAGGCTCAATTTACAAAGCTAACACATCAGGATGAGTATTCGTATCTTTAAAAAAGACATAATATTTAAATTTCTTTCGACTGAAAAATAACTGACATTTTTTAATTAAGGATACTGTACTTATTCCTGGTGTGTTAACTTTGTGAATTGAGCCTATAATGTGCTTTGGGTTACATGCAACATATTTCTATACACAAGCTGTTTATTAATAAGCATTTCTTGTAACATACAAACTACAAGGATAAATTTAAAGTCCAGTTCAGCTTCGTGCTAAAAATATAGTACCTTTGAAAAGTGAACCTTATGTGTCTGATAGGCTGAAGCTGGAAGTCAGGACAGCCTGTACTCATGTAAATAATGAGTGTAATTGTTGTCATGGGCTGCTTACAGAACAATTAATTATATATGTAACGTATTAGTTTTACAATTTATTTAATCATGTCATTACTATCAGTTTTTACTTTTAACAATGTTTCCATTTGTATGGCTTGCATCCTATGTTAACCAACACCAGTCCTAATTTTATTACCTTTATCATCTTTGCCTGTTGTACTGTTTAATGTTCTGTTGGCACTTGAAGTCTACTGTTCCCCGCATCACTAAGCTCTACTGTGGTGTTTGTGCCATCTCATTGTTTCCAGTTAAGCTGTGCTTATAAGCCAGCTATCTCTCCATTCAGGCAAGCTTGACAAAGCGATCGTGGCTGCTGAAACGTGTTGTTGCCCGCCCATTCCCTTGACTCTGTGTACTGTATAGCGAAGTGCATGCAGGACAGCCGTAGATGCCACTGGTTTCCATCTCCTTGGCGGGTCCAGCTTCCACTCCACTGAGGTTTACGGTTTTGTAGCCCTGATGTCATCTAGTGGGTTACACAGGGTTTCCCTTTGCACTTTTGGCAGTATACAGGCAACTTTGATGAAAGTGTGCTATGCTTTTTATCAATACAGTGTTAAGTCTTTTACTGATTCTTTTGCCCTTCTAACTCTGCTTTTTTTTTTTACATGTGTATGGATTGGATTGGTCCCAGGTCTACCTAGGAGCTGCATGATCTATTTGCATCATTTATGGATTTTGGACTTTTCTAGTTCACAAGAATTATTGAACACTGAATACCTGTGTGCAATATTGTATATACAGTATCTAGTGGGCAGCCTGTACTGGCTCTTCATTTTTATGCTGCAGTTCGATTGTGGAACTCCAGCATAACAAATTCTATGATCTCTATGACTTAGCCCAATCCAGGTGAAATGCATCAGAGCGGAGTGGCCAATGGGTGGGATCCTGCTGATTTTGATAAGAAAAATTCATGCATGCATGGAGCAGGACATGTCCCTTTAGTGGAGTGGCACCTGCAGCAGTGATAGATGTCGCCAGGATTCCAACACAGCAAGCTTGGAGTTACACTGCCAGCATTAAGTGTTCTATATACACTCACCTGCCACTATATTAGGTACACCTGTTCAATTGCTTGATAACACAAATTGTTAATTAGCCAATCACATGGCAGCAACTCAATGCATTTAGGCATGTAGATGTGGTGAAGACAACAAGCTGAAGTAAAAATTGAGCATCAGAATGGGCAAAAAAGCAGATTTAAGTGATTTTGAACGTGGCATGGCTGAGTATTTCAAAGACTACTGGGATTTTCACACACAACCATTTCTAAGGTTTACAGTAAATGGTCCGAAAAAAAGAAAATATCCAGCAAGCTGCAGTTGTATGGACGAAAATGCTTTGTTGATGTCAGAGGTCAGAAGAGAATAGCAGACTGGTTGCTGTGACATTCAGATGGTAGGGTTTGACTTAAACATCATGAAAGCATGGATCCATCCTGCCTTGTATCAATGGTTCAGGCTGGTAGTGTAATGGTATGGGGGATATTTTCTTGGCACTAGTAAGGTGTACCTAATATAGTGGCCGGAGAGTGTATATTGCCAATGTGTTGCCTATTATTATTATGTCTGATTTTCCCTCTTACCAGCATGTTGATTTAAGACCCAACAGGGCCTTAGACAAGTTATGGCATTGGCCCCCTCCACTCATCATTTAATGGGCAAAACAGGTTTTCACATTTGTTTATCTTTAGCAGAAATTGGAAAAGGCTTATTATACACAAACTGATTACATTGGATTACAATACAATCCCTGTTTACAATTAGCAATGAGATGCATGAAGATCAGATACAAAGCCTTTGTTTAACCACTTGCCAAACGCGCTATAGCCAAATGAAGGCTACAGTGCGGTTTTCCAGTTCTGGGACAGCTTCATATGATGCCCTCCCATATGCCCCCAGCGACACGCACCCGGCAATCTACGTGATTGCTATGGACACAGCTGATCACGTGATGTGGTAAAAGGCCAATCACAGCAACCTTTTACCACGTGCTCAGCTGTGTCCAATGACACAGCAGATCACCGGGTAAATGCAGTTGCCAGTTATCAGAAGCACTTTCCTCATGGTGTCACATCATGAGGAAAGTACTGCTGATAACCGGCAATTGTCATAGAACATATTGGCAGATGTCATCAGGGCACTGAACATCAGTTCCTTGATGATCAGCGCCACCCATCAGCTCTGTACAGCAATTGCGCCTAGCAGTGCTGCCCATCACTGCCCAGCAGTGCCGACAGTCAGTGCTGTCAATCAGTGCCACCAGTCAGCACCGCCCGTCAGTGTCATCCATCAGTGCTGCCTATCAGTGCCTATCATTGCTGCCTATCAGTGCAGCATCATCAGTGTCGCCTCCTCACTGCCACCTCATCAGTGCAGCCTATCAGTGCCCACTAGTGCTGCCTACCTGCGCCACCTCATCAGTGCCCATCAGTGCTGCCTATCCGTGCCCATCAGTGCATCCTCTTGAACGCACATCAGTGAAGGAGAAAATTTACCTGTATGTTTCTATTATAGCATTTTGCAAAGAAAAACTTTTTTTTTCTTTTTCCTTTTTTTCTGTTTATAGTGCAAAAAATAAAACACCCAGTGGCAATTAAATACCACCAATAAAAAAAGCTCTATTTGTGTGAAAAAAATTATAAAAATTTCATATGGGTACAATGTTGCATGACCACGCAATTGTCATTCAATATGCGACAGCGCTGAAAGCTGAAAATTGACCTGGGAACGAAGGGAGTAAAACCTCCCGGTAGGCAAGTGGTTTTATCTTAAACATTCTCATACTTGTTCTTATCATATTTGCATAGAATGAAAGGCCACTACTACATTAGCCATCCTGTCACTGGTGGCAACACTACAGCAAAAGAATCACCAAAGAGACTTCACCTGCTCCTGAAGTGTTGCTAACTCGCTAGAAAAAATGTGTCAGAATTTCACTAGTCACTAGTTTCACATTGGAGGAGCAGTCATCTCTGTTTCCTCTCAGCCTGCCTAGAGAAAAAAAAATACTCATAATCAGGGCTCATGCTACCACTAGGCAAACTAGGCAGCCACCTAGAGCGCACTGCCACCTAGGGGCACAGCCACGGCTGTTGGTTTCCTTACTCTAAGCCATCACCAAAGCCCATCTAAGGGGGGTGCTGCGATGGACTTTGGGGGGGGATTTGGGTAAGGTGAGAGGATTTTATGCTGGGAAGGGTAATTTGAAGGGGGTTTAGCTAGAAGAGGGATTTGGGGGAATTTGTCCTAGGTGGGGGGATTGGGGGGATTTGTGCTAGGAGAGTAGGATTTGTGCTAGGAGGAGGGGATTTGTACTAGGATAGGGGATTTGGGTGGGGAGGAAGGATTTGTGCTGGGAAGGGTAATTTGGAGGGGGTTGTGCTAGGAGGTGGGATTGGGGGGGATTTATGCTAGAAGGGGGGATTTGGGGGAGAGGATTTGTGCTAGGGTTAAAAATTTGAGGGGAGAGAGGCAGGGCCTAGAAGCAAGTGGAGATCTTTGAAGTAGTGGTGTTTACTTCAGTAATTTCCAGCTTCCAAGCTGGACCAATGTCACTATGTATAACATGCCAATACCTGGATTTATTCTTTAAATGTGCTGGCTGCACTTTTTCTCTTTTTTTTAGTATTTTGTTTCTTTATTTTCACCTGGTGATCTGGCGAGTAGCAAATTTCCTTTCCTGGGTGCCTCCACTCTGGGTAGAGTGCAGGGTTGCTAGTTTGTAACATCCATGATTTTTACACTTGTGCGTTAATGTTCATTACGGACATGAAGTCTGCATGTCCATAACGGACATTCATGCACAGATATAAAAATCATGGATTTTCCATAAATTTACTGATGGTTGACAACCCTGGATGGAGGACAACAGAGACACCATTGGACAGCACTGTCAATTTGGGGAGAAGGTAGCCAAACTCCAGCTAACGCTTTATACGCAGTTACAACAGCTTTTCTTACCTTTTGGGATAGAAAATTATACATAAACAAATAAAAGCTGACCATTGTAAGTACCCCTGTCAGTGTTAAATGGTTTGTCTCAAAACCCTAACTGCCACTTTGTCTGGACAGCTCAGTCTCTTAAAGGAAATTGAAAAAGAATAGACTAGGCTGGATTACCAGGTGAGAAGGAAAGAAAAAAAAGCTTACAACAAAGAAAACTAATGCAACCACCTAGAACTGGCAAGCTGCAATTTATTACACTTCTGTTTAACCGCTTCCCATCCAGCCCATGTACATAAACGGCTAGGCGGGAGCAATGCAGGAGCAGGTGGCCATTTATAAACAGCCCCCCGCATTCACTGCCTGTGTACGCTCCCTGGGCGATCGCTGTATGGGACCTCTGTGTGAGGTCCCGATTCATGTGATCATTGATTGGCCAGTCAGTGATCACATGAATAGTAGTAAGCAAGATGTCACTTCCTGACATCATTGCTTACTACTAGTGAAATCTGTGAATGATCACAGAGGTCACTATTCACAACAGCCTTGTACCATGTGACAAGCTGTGACCAATCACAGCTCTCACATTATTTCTCAATGGCTGCAAGAATGCATCCAGAGAAGGAAAAATTATTGCTTTTACAAACTTTATGGGTGTAAAAGCAATCAGTGTAAAAAAGGAAAAAAAATCTTCATCACCCCCCACAGGCAGTACAGTGTTGCTATGGTGACACTGTACTGCTAGGGTGACAGTATGTTAAAAAATAAATAATATAAAAAATAAAATATAAATGTAAAAAAAATTCGAAAAATTATAATTTTTGGTTATAAACTAATTTGGGTTATTTTTTTTACTAAAAAGGGTGATGGTATGTTTAAAAAAAAACATAAATAGTAATATTATTTATAATAAAAAAAATTAAATAAAAATGTAAAAAAAATTAGAAAAATTATAAGTTTGGTTATAAACTAATTTGTTTGTTTTTTTACTAAAAAGATAGATTAATACATTTTGGCCAAGATTTATGAAGAAAGATTATTTACTTGCAAACTTTTATAAGAAAAACACTTTTTTCTTCAAAATGTTTGGACTTTTTCATTTATATAGCACAAAAAATAAAAATCCCAGTGGTGAATAAATACCACCAAAATAAAAATTTTTATCTGTCTCAAAAAATGCTAAAAAATTCATATGGGTACAGTGTTGCATGACCGCGCAATTGTTATTAACAATGTGATAGCACTGAAAGCTGAAAGTTGGCCAGGACTGGAAGGGGTGAAAGTGTCCGGACTTGAAGTGGTTAATACTTTAAAGTCAACCTGTCAGTACCATAAAGGCATAGAACAGACATGACAGTAGAATACAGGCACCTTGTCAGTGCCTGCACATATTTCCAAATGACTCTTCCAGCATCTGGAGTGACCAGAATCCTAAATGCCAATTTGACACATTTTGTCTTGTAGGCACAATTTGTCTTGTAAGCAAATCTAAACATGCAGGAGACAAAAGACCAAGCTCATGACATAACCAGGATTTGTATGTTTGAGCAGCATGAGCTACTGGGGCACCCTGGGGTCGTGTTAAAGTATATACCTGTATTGTACTGCTGTAATCTGTTTATTATCTTTATGGCACTGACAGATTTAATTTAATCAATCATTTATGTCCAGGTGCCTGGGGAGTGCTTATTGGGCTTTCAGAATGTGTGCCAAGTGGCCTCTCCTCCCACCAGTGCTCACCAAGCCTTTACTCCTGTCACGGCAAATGTGATATGTTACTAATACTCATACTAGAATGAATATGCCATAGTTTGTTGCCAAGAAACATTGCTGTTTTAAACACTTGTTTGTCATTGGAACTATATGACGTCTGTTTAGGCACCGCAGACAGGATTACACAGACCTGACACAGGCTTAAAAACCTTTTGATAATAGGAATGGAGCAGAAAGAGAGTGCGGCTATGTTTACACATCTGTTAAGGCTGGGGCCTGTCTGCCCAAGATAGGGGACTTTTCAACATAGCCCCTAAGGGACTTTGTCCAGAAGACTGTTCCTGTGGAAACAAGATACTTACACAGTTCATACATTATAACTCCAGATGGCAATAGGCTATGCACACTTATGTTTTCATTTTGCTTATGCAGACTCCAGCTCAGATAACCCTTTCAGTGTCAAAGGCTCACAGGCTAACCTCAGAATTTAGAATACCTTTTTATGAAAACAAATATGGAGAGCTTGGCCAGTCATGTACTGCCATCAGTACAAATAGAGCATGAAATTGTAGCATACAATTTATGACTTTATGTTTTGAAGAATGGGGATAGAGATGAGGGAGACGAGTGGGATACTCCAAATTAGGAACCATGTTCATTGAGGACTTTGTCTAATCTTCAGGACAAGCTGTAATGGAATCCACACTTGAATCAAACAGTGGACTTTTGCTTAAGGTCATAGTAGCCAGCAGTAGCAGTAACAGCAGTAACTTCTTTGGAGCCCCAGAGCAGCGTCCCTTTAAGTGGTAGTGGACGGGTGGACAAAGCTCTTCAGAACACCAGCACAGTGGCTAAGTGGCTAGCACTTCCACCTGGCAGCACTAGGGTCGTTGGTTTGAATCCCAACCACAGCACCACCTGCCTGGAGTTTGCATGTTCTCCCTGTGCCTACGTGGGTTTCCTCCCACACTCAAAAGACATGCTGGTAGGTCAATTGGTTCCTGACTAAATTGTCCCTAGTATGTATGAATGAGAGTGTTAGATTGTACACCTCTTGAGGGTTAGGGATTGATGTGAATGTACTATATACAGTATATGTAAAGCGCTGCATAAATCGATGGTGCTATATAAGTACCTGAAATAAATAAATAGATGTTTTTTCCTTTGCTAGACCCATAGCTGACTCCCTAGCATCGGGGAGGGGGGGGGTTATTATACAGCACACAGTCTCTAAGATCCTTAGGGATGTCTTTACTCACAAGACCAAAGAGCAACTGGATGCCTTCCTCTGTGATACTAGACCAGTTCTTCAGGAGACAGACCCCCAGTCAGCGTAGTAGAGTCTCAGCAATTCAGGCCCCCAAGTAGGCCTACAGCAGCAACTGCCTGGGAGGGCAACATGCACTCTCCCAGGCTTAGGCAATCCTAGCCAGCAAAGACCCAGAGCCCTGTGTGCTCACTGAATAAATACAGTTACCCAGCATGCCTTACAGGCCCTTTCTCTGTGATAAGTTGAAGCTGGGTGACTAAATTCATTATCCATGGTCTCACTGTATGTAGGAACATGGCCACCCTCTGTTGTTCACTCCCAAGAAGGACTATGGACTATGGGATGTAGAGCTACTCCCATAGGAGCTGCGGGAATACCGTCCAGGTTCTCCCCAAATACTTTGCCCCACAGTCAGGAACATGGACTCATTCACTCATTTCTCCAATAATCAGTCTAGGGGTGTTGTTTTTATGTTTTTGGGATAGGGATGAGGGAGATGAGTGGGATACTCCAAATTAGAAACTATGTTCATTGAGGACTTTGTCTAATCTTCAGTACAAGCTGTAATGGAATCCTTGCTTAAATCAAACAGTGGACTTTAGCTTAAGTCCATAGCAACCAGCAGTATACGTATCAGCAGTAACTTCTTTAAAGCCCCAGAGCAGTGTCCCTTTAAGTGGTAGTGGACAGGTGGACATAGCTCTTTGGAACACCAGCACAGGGCTAAATTGTTAACACTTCCACCTGGCAGTACTAGGGTCATTGGTATGAATCCCAATCATGGCACCACCTGCCTGGAGTTTGAATGTTCTCCCTGTGCCTGCATGGGTTTACTCTGGGTATCCTGGTTTCCTCCCACACTCCAAAGACATGCCGGTAGGTTAATTGGCTCCTGCCTAAATTGGCCCTAATATGTGTGTGTGAATGTGAGTTAGGGACTTTAGATTGTACACCCCTTGAGGGTTAGGGATTGACGTGGATGTACAATATACAGTATATGTAAAGCACAGGGGCGGACTAGCCATTTGGGAACTCGGGCACTGCCTGAGGGCTCGGAGTCAGTAGGGGGGTCCGATGAGATGTCCCTTGTACCATTCATAGGCATTTTTGGGTGTAGTTTGAGTGTGGGCGAGGACACAGGGGCTCCATGATCCCCTATTGCCTGGGGGCCCCATGAATTGTCAGTCCGCCCCTGGTAAAGCACTGCATAAATTGACCGTGCTATATAAATACCTAAAATAAACACCAGATGGTTTTTCCTTTGCTAGACCTGTAGTTGACTCCCCAGCTCCAGGGGGGGGGGGTTAAACAGCACGCAGTCCTAAGATCCTTAGCCTCTTCACGCTGGCAGCACACAAATGTGCAACCTCCCGGCGTCTGGGCCTAGACGCCGAGCGGCCGCACATTTGTGTGCAGATAACAAAAAACATATGTGCTGAGAGCGCGCACCCTGCGCACTCCCAGCACACATGTCCAGTACTCACAGAAAGGTCCCGGTCTGTTCTTTCGATCGGGACCTTTCCCGATCATGTGACCACCATGATGATGCGTCACGGTGGTCACATGATCCCTAAATCCTACCCGTCCCACCTCCCGGCTTCTGAAACTCTTAAAGAGCCAGGAGGCGCCGGCGGGAAGGGGTTAAGGATGTCTGTACTCACAAGGCCAAAGAGCAACTGGACGCCTTCCTCTGTGATAATAGACCAGATCTTCAGGAGACAGCCCCTCAGTCAGTGTAGCAGAACCCAGGTCTCATCAACTCAGGTCCCAGGTAGGCCTACAGCACCAACTGCCTTGGAGGACAACGTGCCCTCTCCCAGGCTTGAGGATTGACAGATGCAAAGAAGGAGAAAAAAACGAAGCAATTTCATGAAAAATAGATTAAAGGACCATTACGTAGTGGTGGTGTATGGAATATTTTGAAGAATAAGGATGATGTGTAATGTCACTAACACTTACATGTGCAATGGTGCTGCAGACACAGTATGTAATGATCAAAAACAGATGAGTTGCAATGCAATTTGGAGCATGGAAACACTTTTAAAGCCCAACTCTAGGAATTTACAACAGCTCTCCTTTGTAGTGGGCCCCTCAGTTCTGCAAGGGTTAAATGCTTGCTATGTCTAGGGGTACACATAAAAGATGTAACTACCTACCTTATTCCTGGCTCCAGCAGTCTCTCTCCAGCATGCTGACTGGTCCTCCACAGCTACTTCCGATGGCACTCCAGACTCCTTAGGGCTTGTTCACACTTGAATAAATTTCTAACTCTTCAAAATGCCCCTACAGCATTAGGTGGGCCATAAATGGGGCGAAAACAGGCCGTTTTTTTAAAAAAAAAAATCGACCAACGTTACCACCATTGGTAAAAAAAAAAATCGGCTGATTTTCGTCCCGTCTACGGCCGGCAAATATAATAGCGGTGTCCCTGCAGAGAGCTTTGCTATTATATTTGACATTTAAAAGTATTGCGGTTGCAACATTGTATCTATTTGTATCCATTTTGGATACAGATGTTTCTATTCGGATACAAATAGATACAATGTTGCAACTGCAATACTTTTAAATGTCAAATATAATAGCGGAGCTCTCTGCAGGGACACTCAGCTATTATATTTGACATTTAAAAGTATTGCGGTTGCAACATTGTATCTATTTGTATCCGAATAGAAACATCTGTATCCCAAATGGATACAAATAGATACAGATGTTCTTTTTCTTTGTCTTCCTCTTCTTTTTCTTCTTTTCCTTCTTGCAGGTCACGGCTCATGCACATTTTTTTTAATCGGTAAAAAGATCGGCCGATTTGCCCATCATTGCCGTGAAAATCGGCCGATAGACAAAATCAGCCTTTTTTTTTTTAACATGACCGAAAAAAATGTGTCAAAATCACGAAAAACGGCCAACAAATTCACCCACTAACGATCCAAAAATCTGCCAATTTTCGACCCATCGACCCATGGCCTGCTATAGTATTGGAGTTAGGCAGGCATTAATGAATTTTAGTATGGGTGTTTTACAAGCATTAAAAATGCTCCCTAAATGCCCTATGTGTGGTTTTGAGGCATTTTATAAGCATTTTACAAACATTAAAACTGCACCACAAATGCCTATAATAAACTCTAATGGTATTAGGCTTAGTTCACACTAGCTTTGAAAGCAGGCATTTGAGGGACATTTTTAATGCTCCTCAAACGCCTATGGAAATGATACTATGGGCAGCACACAGTGCTGTTCACATCAACAAAACATGAAGCGTTAGCGTCGCATCGCTTCAAAATTGAAGCCTCATGTAGAGTCAGGAGGAGTTGAAGCCTTTCAACACCTCCCATTCAAGTCTGAGGTGATTCGCTTCAAACGCTTGTCAGGCGTTTGCGGGGTGTTAATACCATTAAGAGTTTATTATAGGCATTTGTAGTGCGGTTTTAACAATTGCAAAATGGCTATAAAACGCCTGAAAACTGCACATAGGGCATTTGGGGAGCGTTTTTAACGCTTGTAGAAAGCCCATACAAAAGCTCATTAATGCCTGTCTAACGCTAGGGACATTTTTGAAGAGTTAGAAATTTATTCAAGTGTGAACAAGCCCTTAACATGCCACTGCAAACGCCCCGCAAACACCTGCCAGTGCGTTTGAGGAGCTTCACCATAGACTTGAATGGGAGGTGTTGAAAGGCTTCAAACTCCTCCTGACTCGACATGAGGCTTCAATTTTTAAGCAACGAAACGCTAACGCTTCATGCTTTGATAATGTGAACACCACTGTGTGCTGCCCATAGTATCATTTCCATAAGCGGTGAGGAGCGTTAAAAACACCCCTCAAGCGCCTGCTTCCAAAGCCAGTGTGAACTAGGCCTTAATTTACCATAGTGTTAATGTCTCTGTATTATGCATATTGATGCCAAGGCTTTGCCCACAGACTGAAGCTTCAGGCAGAGGAGGAAGGTGCTGGAGCAGGGTAGAAGGTAAGTGACAGAGCCTGCATTGTCTTGGTTTTTGTTGGGGGGGGTCAAATTACAAGAAAAACATAGCACCAATTGCAAGGTTTTTTTTTTATAAAAATCATTATCCATATCCAGATGTAGCACTCTCTAGCTTAGCTAGCTAGGATTTTTGTTAGTTGGAGGCTTGTTAGAAGCCTGGGACGAGTCAGCCTGGGAGTGAGGTAGAGAGGTCACCTCAAGACAGCCTGGCAGGCTTCACAGGTCAGGGCTTCTGGAGCCCTCCCACCCTTCAAAAAACTTTTGGCACTTTCTGGAAGAGGAGGGAAGGCGGCCAGATCTGCATGTTTAGGGAAACTTGGTCAATCCCCAGGGAGGAGGCCAGGCATGGTGGCCAAGGGCAACCCTTAAGTACGACAGAGCCTGTGCAGCAGGGAAGTCAGGTGGAAGATGAACTGAAGGTAGGTGCTGGAGGGTGGAGCCTTGGAGGGATCCCTAGGGAGGAGAGCCTACCTACAGGCTGGTTGCTGGACAGAAGGATCTCCACTGTGCCAAGTCTCCTGGGGAGGACAATCCTGTCAGCAGGGAAGGAGCCAACCCAGCATAAGGCCTGAAAGCAGCTGCAACCCACCAAGCTGACAGGACAGTGTGAGTTCTTCTACACCCCTTGAGCCAGACAAAAGGAGAGGGCGGTCAGGTGCAAGACCCAACTAGCTCTCATCTATGACTACTCAATTGGCAGATCTTGGAATCCCTTGCCCATGGATACCCTCAGTGCAGCCAGGTGAAGGAGGAAGGATTCATCTGGGGTCTGAGGAGGTACATCATGGGGACGTCAGTGCCTCTTAACCATCTCCTGCCCACCATATAAGGTAATGATGGGAGGGCGGTGGTACTCATTCTAGGAGGACAGCATATGACGTTCTCCCACTTTAATGTCGTGTGCTCCCCCCGGGGGGCATGCAGAGTGGCGATCGGTGGTGCACTGTGTCCCTGGTACACAGCGGATCACCGATCAGCGGAAAGAGCCAATGACGTCGGCTCTGTCATGTGATCAGCTGTGTCCAGTCACAGCTGATCACACGTAAATAAAGAAACGCTGGTTATTGGCATTCCTCTCCTCCCGCTGACAGCTCATGAGGAGAGGAGAGTCGGTAATCGGCATTCGTCAGAGGGGACATGTACACTGATCATCAGGGCACTGATGATCAGTGTAGCCCCATCAGTGCCACCTGCCAGTGTCCATCAATGCCACCTGCCAGTGTCCATCAATGCCACCTGCCAGTGCCCATCAGTGCCATATATCAGTGCCTACCAGTGCACATCAATGCAACAGTTTTAAGCCCCCCACTACACCTGAACAGTTTTAAGCCCCCCATGGTATATTTATATAATGGGGACGCTTCTACAAAATAGGAGTTTTTAGCCCCCCACTACACCTGGACAGTTTTAAGCCCCCCCATGGAATACTAATATAATAGGGAAGCTTCTAGAAAATAGGAGTTTTTAGCCCCCCACTACACCTGGACAGTTTTAAGCCCCCCCCCCTCACCCCCCCCCATGGAATACTAATATAATGGGAAGCTTCTAGAAAATGGAGTTTTTAGCCCCCCACTACACATGGACAGTTTTAAGCCCCCCATGGTATACTAATATAATGGGGAAGCTTCTAGAAAATAGGAGTTTTAGCCCCCCACTACACCTGGACAGTTTTAAGCCCCCCCCCCCCATGGAATACTAATATAATAGGGAAGCTTCTAGAAAATAAGAGTTTTTAGCCCCCCCCCCTACACCTGAACAGTTTTAAGCCCCCCATGGTATACTAATATAATGGGGAAGCTTCTAGAAAATAGGAGAGTTTTAGCCCCCCCCTACACCTGGACAGTTTTAAGCCCCCCCCCATGGAATACTAATATAATGGGGAAGCTTCTAGAAAATGGGAGTTTTAGCCCCCCACTACACCTGGACAGTTTTAAGCCCCCTCATGGAATACTAATATAATGGGGAAGCTTCTAGAAAATGGGGGTTTTTAGCCCCCCACTACACCTGGACAGTTTTAAGCCCCCCCATGGTATACTAATATAATGGGGAAGATTCTAAAAAATGGGAGTTTTTAGCCCCCCACTACACCTGGATATTCCTGGAAGAAAAAGTGACCAATAGGGAGAAGAATTAGAGAGAGGAGAGGGCTATAAAAGGGGTTCCTTTAACTGAAAAAAAATAGAAACCTAGGAGGCATCTCTGTGGTGCTCCCCTCCCACCCGCCCCTTTTTTCGTCGTGGCCAATTATTATTGATAAGTATCATATTAAACGATGGTAGATTACGCAAGTATGTTAATTGCAAAAAGCTGTATGGTTAATATGTATGGTTGATAAGTGTTGTGTTAATAAGTACAGCTTGAGTTCTAGTGATTAAGCTGGGGTTTTGAGTAATATTAATTTAAGTAAAAATGTTTTACAATTATTAGTAAGCTAATATGTAAAAATAAAGAGTTATAAAGAATGATATTTACAGCAATAATAAAAGGGCCGCGGCCAAGTTATCACCAAACAATAAGAATTGTGGTCTTTTATTATTATAGAATAAAGAATACGGCCTACAGTCCCATAGAATGTGGGGAAATACAGCACTTCTTATAGTACTGGATATATCTTGTATAGCAGCAACTTTCCTGTCCTGCAAGCACCTTGTCGGCTTTCCCAATCTAATCCAGGTCTCTACAACACACACTGACATAAGGATTCTGAGAAGCCTGACTTTTAGAGAGAGGGGGCCAGAACATATGAAAACCCCCATGGTTGGCCTTTCTAAACCACCTGCCTACAATTTATAGGCCAGTAAGTGCACAACTGGTCATTAGTTGCTATGGAATGGCCGCATTGCGAACAACTTTGGGAGGAACTCATTTTCAACCCGAACCTGAAGCTCATCCCTAGTTATGGTCAGAACCGTTCACATGCATCTTTATGAGCTTGCCAAGCAGGGGTTAATAATGAAGTCAGAATTCATTTCCCTGACCGTCTTAGATGCTATCTGCTCAAGAATCTTGGAAGCTAGCCAAGATTCCTCCATTGTAAAGAAAAAGAAAAAAAAAATTAAAAAGTTAACTATTGCAAGATGTGGGGAGCATCTGGAGCACATGCAAGAGGTCCATTCATGAGACACAACCAGAAATAAGGTACTTGGAGGAATGTAGTGGAGTCTCTTGGGAAAGGTCAGAGGTCACTGAAAATACTGCCGTTCTTAATGACCTGTTTTATTGTTATGTTTTTAATTCTGGTGTACAGCAGAATGCCAATGCACACTGTAAAAGGAGTCAAAACACTACACATAGCAAGTGGTATGGGAACCATGAAACGTGATTAAAACATGAAGTAAGTTCATACAGCTGTGAAATTACATACTAACCAAAAAAATTGGTCAAAAACATTTAACAGCAACATCACATGAATGTTGCACTTGAGTCCTTTATTTTTAATTAGGAAACATCTTTATTTAACACTGCAATCCAGTTTATACACAGACTGTCTCTAGATTGCTGTCCTCCATATTTACTTATTACAGCGTTCCATAGCCAGCCTAAATATGAGGTAGATACCTACAGCAGGATTTTCTCCTCCTAAAACTCCATTCATGGAGGTGCGTCACATTTAGGGAAGCCCATTAAAATCAATGGGTTGCCCTATAAGCTAGAAAAATCCCAAAAAGGTGTCTGCACCACTTTATAAATTGCATCACACCAAGCTGCATGGCAATGCAATACCATGTGTTTTGCATGGCATGTGTTTGCACGAGGTTTAAGGGAATGTCTACAAAGGAGCTGCTCATTTTTGTGCGCTGTGAGAAACTGCCTGATTTTGCACATTTTCCCACAATGCACTGGTGTGAATGATGCGTAATAAAACAAGAAACAAAAAAATAGCTATTGACAGCTATTTTAAAAAAAAAAACAGGCTGATTTCATTCATAAGAAGGGTGTTTTTAAAGTTATATGTGGACAGTTTATTTTATTTTTATTTATTTCAGGTTCTTATATAGTGATGTCAATTTACGCAGTGCTTTACATATATATATTGTACATTTATACAGTTAAGTGGTACAGTGTCGATTTTTACTATTTATGCATGGCCTTTTGCGTAATCTGCACCCTTGAAATAATGCCCGTTCTTAACCTCTGAAACCACTAAGCAACTTATTCACTCGCTGGTTATCTCTCGCCTTGACTATTGTAACTCCCTCCTCCTTGGCCTACCTTATCACAGGCTATACCCTCTTCAGTCTATCATGAATGCTGCTGCCAGACTTGTCCACCTTACTAACCATTCCATATCTGCCACCCCTCTCTTCCAACCCCTCCACCGGCTTCCCATTGCCCATCAGAAAAAATTCAAAACTTAACAATAACATACAAAGCCATTTATAACTCTGCCCCAAATTACATCACCAATCTTGTCTCCAAATATCATCCAAACCGTCCTTTCCACTCCTCGCATGACCTCCTGCTCTCTAACTCCCTTGTCTCCTCCTCCCATGCTCATCTCCAGGGCTTCTCCAGAGCTTACCCCATCCTCTGGAACTCTCTACCCCAATTTATCAGACTATCACCTACTCTGCTCACTTTTAGGCGACCTCTGAAAACCTATCTCTTCAGGGAAGCCTATCCTGCCCTCAGCTAATAATGGAATCTTCTATTCCTCCTACCAGTCCATCCCCCACAGTTATTACCTTTTTTACCACTAGCCCCTCCCTCTTAGATTGTAAGCTCCAAGGAGCAGGGCCCTCCTAACCCTCTTGTATTGAACTGTATTGTTGCTGTATTGTCTTCCATTACATTGTAAAACGCTGAGCAAACTGTTGGTGCTATATAAATCCTGTATAATAATAATAATACATTTATTAAGTTAATTATAACATATAAAGTACAAGCACCACTAATAAACAGTTCCTAATTGTAACTGTAGTGATGGTTCCCTTCCCTTGTTCCCTATTTTCATTCTCTCTGCTTTTTTAAACCACTTTTTGGCCCTGGAAACGTATATGCAATAATATAAAATGGGAAGAATGTATATACGCAGTGAGGATATGGGGGCTCTGGGAGGAGTATTGTATACAAGGCTTATTTATTTAATTATGCCAGTAGCAATGATGACATGCAGAAGAGCAGGTTAGGCTACTTTCACACTGATCCCCCGCAAAAACGCATAGGTGTTTTTTACTGTGCTTCTGCCGTGCTTTCTGAGCATATTTAAAAGACACATGACTTAAAAACTGCACCAAAAATGCTTTTCTCATATAGGCAGTTAGAGCAGTCTTGTGACTTCAGCAGAGCACTGGTTAAAGCTTAGGAACAATGTCCGGTAAATGACAAATGGATGAAATGGTGACTTTGTTACTCCCAGTGTGGCACTCGTCAAAACCGTGTAGGAAATATAAGAAATGCGCACTCACCAGATGCGCATTAAGTGAGCGCAATATTAATAGCCAGAGGTCCCCTCTTATCCTGTGGAAGGTGCAGTTCACACTGGACAGGCTGTCCCACAATACTGGCGCCTCGAGAGATCTTCTCTACTGGTGGAAGCTGCAATGGGGGTCAGCTTATATGAGTCACTCTCCTCTGGGACTCAGGGTGGTCACCATATGGTCCTGGGGGGTTAAATGCTCGATGTGGAGCAGAGAATAGTGGCCATAGTGTAGTAGGTCAAAATATAAATTCTTTTATTAATGGTTAAAAGTGATGAACATACATAAAAGCAAATGGAGGCTATCGCCAATGAAATGTAGACAAATGTAGACAAAGCATGCTTTGTCTACATTTCATTGGCGATAGCCTCCATTTGCTTTTATGTATGTTCATATTGTATATAGTCAAGAGGTTATATGGTTTCCTTGTAGTGTATCAGCAGCTTATGTTCTCATTATCTTAGCGCTCGCTGAATCACCTTTATACACTGGTTAAAGCTTGTAGGAGGAGTTTTCTTTCTGCTCTAGGAGGATGTGAAACGCTTGACCCTCTGTCTGGACAGTGCTGATTGGCCCTGTGCTGATCACATGCACTCTCCCAAGAAAAAAAAACTCTCTAGCAATACACTCCAAACCAGGGGCGGACTGACAACTCATGGGGCCCTCGGGCAATAGGGGATCATGGGGCCCCTGTGTCCTTGCCCAAACTCAAAAATGCCTATAAAAAGGTACCAGGGGCATCTCATGGGGCCCCCTACTGACCCCGGGCCCTCGGGCAGTGCCCGAGTTTCCAAATGGTCAGTCCGCCCCCTGCTCCAAACTGAACATGTGAATATGACTACGGATTCAGCCTGTATCAGGTAGTCATTTCAACAAGAGGAGGGGTAGAGCAGTCAGGATCAAACATCCTTTTTACACAATGCAGAGGATTAACCCCTTAGGTTCCACAGTGAGTATAACAAGCCTGCTTTACTGCATATACAGGCTGATTTTACTGTTGTGGGTTTAGTAACACTTTAATTGAACAAACATGCTACAAAGATGCTACAAGCAGGAGTTTTAACACCCCGGTCACATCGATCCCGACTATTAAATCATGCGACCTACAGTGAACTCGCACGATTTCAAAGTCAGATGACATGCCGATTTGAGGTGCAATTTGCAAGACACCTGGCACAGATGTCTATGCAAATCGCACCAAAAGTAATGCATGCACTACTTTAGAAATCGGTGTGGCTCCGACAAAGTCAGAACCATACCAATATGACCGCTGTAATTGCAGAAAATAGGGTGCGACTTGCCATGCGATTTGCAAGTCGTATGGCATGCAAATCGCATGCCAAGCCGCACCCAGTCTTACACTGCAACGGTAGCGCAACTCCCCAGTGTGAAAACATACATAGACATACCTAGACATAAATACTACCCGCCATTCGTGGCCTTGGCTGTCAATCACTGGGTCCCGGCACCTGGTGATTGCCAAGTATCTCTGACAGGGGAGAGACCTGTATGTAAACAATACGGATCTCTCCCCTGTCAGCTCCTGCACACTGTTTTGTATGGTTCTGCATAGCAGAGCCATAAAAAGCAATTATGATTACAGTGAAGCACACACACAGCCCCCATAGTGAAACAGCACATAGTTAACCTTTTGATTGCCCCAGATGTTAATCCCTTCATGCCGAGTGTCATTAGTACAGTGTCAGTGCTTTTTAATAGCACTGATCACCGTATTTATGTCACTGGGGATATCGCTGACACCAAGTTAGTTCCTTGATTTTTAACATTTTTTTTACTGGATATGTTTAATAGCAAAAATAAAAAATAATGTTTTTTTCTCAAAATTGTTGGTCTTTTTTTATATATAGTGCAAAAAATGAAAAAACACACAGGCAATCAAATACCACCAAAAGAAAGCTCTATTTGTGGGGGAAAAGGGGCGTAAATTTCATTTGGGTACAGTGTTGCATAAAAGCGCAAATGTCAGTTAAAGTAAAGCAGCCCCATATCACAAAAAATGGGCTGCTCAGGAAGGGGGGTAAATCCTCTGGAGGTCAAGTGGTTAAAAAGAGCCCCCTTCAAATGAAATGGTTCTTAGGTAAACAAAATTGAAGGTCAGGCTTTATAACATATAAAACCCCTCCCTTACCAGCCATGTTTCAGTTTGTAGTAAGTAGTATGAGAATAAAAGCCATAACTCAATAAAAGGGGGAATTGCTTTTGGCGCCGCTCAAAGAAGAGATGAAAGCATATCCTTGTGTCTCAGAAAATGGGGTGCAAGTATGTCAAAATACCAATCCATGGGGCTAGTAAATATAAAAAGATAAGGATTGCCTCAACTCCCAACCAACCCAGATGAATAACAGCCACAGGATCCAAAAACTACCATGGAATGTCCAAAAAACAGTACCCATAAATGGGTGGGCAATTCCAACAAAAAGACACTGCACCTAAAACTAAGGTGAGACAAAAAAAAAAGACAAAAAGACTCATGGGGCTGCCTTCGAAACTTTTCAACCAAAGCTGATATCTGCAGAAATAGAAACATCCACCAGAAAAACCTAGAGAAAGTGTGAATAAAGGACCAAACCAGAGCCTTTTAGATCTGAGATGCTGAAAGACTCAGGAGGTACTCATTGCTCTAGTGAGTTTTAACCGGAAAAGAGAGAACTTTATTTTTCAAGGAGGGCCCCTTGACATTTTTGCGTAGGGTCCCTCACAAAAGTGACCCTTAAGAACTGTTTTTTACCTAATTGTCACTTTTATGAGAGTACATCCTACAGGTGCACAACTTCACATGCAGAATTAAGGCATCCTCCAATAATGTTATTTAAAGGAATTTTGCATTTTTATAGTTGCCCCTTGACCTGCACTAAAAGACCTGTCCCCCACTAAACATTATTTTTTTTTCAATGGGTTATGTTTAACATATCAATTATGCTTTTGCATGGGTACATATCTATGGCAGTGTGCAGCTACCCATGCCCTTTTTAACAAAAACTTGCAAACTGAGATTAGACAAGGATAGAAAAAAAACAGGATTCAGGAAAGGATGTGAGCCCTAAAAAAAGCTGAGGCTCAAAGTCTCATCACATACCATCACATCTTTAACAGAGCACCCTGCAAGGATTGAAGGGCTTATAGTGGACAGACGGGTCAAAAACAGTCAAAAGGGATAGTCAATACAAGCTAAAGATGGTAACCAGAGAAGCAAAATGCAGGAACAGAGGAGTCACCATAGACTGGAATATTGGGCTAGGAAATTAACCTATTGCTTAGACAACTAGTGTTGGCCTGACAGGGACTGGCTCTGTAGCGGCTTTAACCACTTCCTGTCCGGACACTTTTACCCCCTTCCTGTCCAGGGCAATTTTCAGCTTTCAGCGCTATCACACTTTGAATGACAATTGCGCGGTCATGCAATACTGTACCCATATGAATTTTTTACCATTTTTTTAAGACAGATAAAGCTTTATTTTGGTGGTATTTATTCACTGCTGGGACTTTTATTTTTTTTGCTACGTCCAAAAATTTTGAAAAAAAGTGTTTTTTCTTATAAAAGTTTGCAAATAAATAATCTTTCATCATAAATCTTGACCAAAATGTATTCCGTTATATTTTTAGAAAAAAAAAAAAGCCAAATTAGTTTATAACCAAAAATTATAATTTTTAAACATTTTATTTACATTTTTATTTTATTTTTTTATATTATTATTTATGGGGTTTTTTTTTTTACATACTGTCACCCTAGCAGTACAGTGTCACCATGGTGACACTGTACTACTTGTGGGGGGTGATGAAGATTTTTTTTTTTTTTTTACAGTGATTGCTTTTACACCCATATAGGATGTAAAAGCAATCATTTCTCTTTCTCTGTCTGCATTCTTGCAGCCATTGAGAAATACTGAGTGAGCTGTGACTGGTCACACCTTGTCACATGGTACAAGGCTGTTGTGAATAGCTTTGTACCATGTGACCTCTGTGATCATTCACAGATTTCACACGTAGTAAGCAATGATGTCACAAGTGACATCTTGCTTACTACTTTGCATGTGATCACTGATTGGCCAATCAGTGATCACATGATCGGGACCGAGGTCTTGTCTGACGATCGGTGTTTCACTGTGTCCGGAGGACACAACGAGCACCGGATCGCGGTGCTGCGCGCTCCCAGGGAGCGCGCACAGCTAGGAAAGGCGGGTGCCGTGTATGAACGGCAACCCGCCCCTGGAGTGCCGCCGCCCTGCCGTTTATAAACAGCAGGCGGACGGCAAGTGGTTAATAATTAGCAGGTACAATCCAGCCTTTACCTCCTAGTCATGTAAAGCTGCCTGTATATTGATCACAATTCCACCAGTTTATAAGGAAACAGTCAAATTTTGATCAGTGTGTGGGCGTCCCCACTTGACAGAAGTCAATTAATTAATTTCATAGTTTTAAATTAATCCATTAAGAGATTAGCCTGGTCATAAAAGGATGGACTCTACCCTCAAAGTGTTAATAGACCTATGACCCTGCATTCACTATATCTGGGCTCCCACAGTACACACAACATGGAAATGCAATTATGTTAGTAAATATAAACTGCTAAATACCTTTTCTTATGAGCAGTTAGAGCAGTCTTGGGACTTCTATCAGTGTCCAGCAGAGCACATTTTAAAGCTTATAGGAGTTTTGATTTTGCTCTAGGAAGATGCAGGACCACTGACCTCTGTCTGGACAGTGTTGATTGGCCCTGTGCTGATTACAAGCACTCTCCAATGAAAAAACCTCTCTAGCGATAAATTCCAAACTGAGCATGTGCAGAGTGACTCCACACGATATGTCTTATCAGGAGATAAGAGGGGGACACTGGAAGAGGGGGAGGATCAGAGAAGTAAGGGTTAAACAGCGTTTTTGCAGAGGATTAACCCCTTCAGTGAGTATAACGAGCATGCTTTATTAATTTTATTATTATATAGGATTTATATAGCACCAACAGTTTACGCAGCGCTTTACAACATAAGGGCAGACAGTATAATTACAATACAATTTGGTACAAGAGGAAACAGGAAGATTCAGAGGGCCCTGCTTGTTAGAGCTTACAGTCCAAGAGGGAGGGTCAAGAGATACAAAAGGTAATAACTGTGGGGATGGGCTGATGGACAAAATACATGTACAGTTGTTAGGTGGGGGCAAAGTAGGCCTCTCTGAAGAAATGAGCTTTCAAGGATTGTATAAAAGTGGACATAGATAAAGTTAGTCAGACACATTGGGGAAGGGAGTGGCTCTGGAGAAATCCTGGATGCGAACATGGGAGGATGTGACAAGGGAGCTAGAGAGCAGGAGGTCTTGAAAGGAACGAAGAGAACAATATGGTTGGTATTTTGAGATGGCTTTATAAGTTGTTGTAAGTATCTTGAATTTTATTTGTTGGGTGAGTGGGAGCCAGTGGAGGGACTGGCGGAGAGGGGTGGCAGACACTGAACAGTTGGTAAGGTGGATGAGTCTGAGAGCAGCATTCATGATGGACTGGAGGAGGGATAGCCTATGCAAAGGTAAACCAGTGAGGAGGGAGTTGCAGTAGTCAAGGCGGGAGATGGCCAGGGAGTGAGTTAGAAGCTTTGTGGTGTTGGTTAGGAAGAGATGTAAGAGGCGGCAAGCTTTGGACAATGATTGGATGTGGGGCCGAAAGGATTGTTCAGAGTCCAGGATTACATCTAGCACCCTGGCATGTGGGGATGGGTTGCTGGTGTAGGTAAACTTTTTCTTTAAGGGAGTGAGATGTGATTGACCAAGGGAACCCTCCTCTGATGCCCTAGGCCTACACTTTTTGGTGGCTTGGAGGGCAATATTTTTGTAATGGTCCTTACCTCCAACATCACAGGCTGTGCTCAGCGACATTCATTCTCAGAAGCTCTGATAACAAGTCCTTGGTCACACCTTTGCAGATGGAAGCTCATCTGAGGTTAGAACCAGAGTATTGTAATTTGGGAGGGTTGTTTTAAGGTTAACATAAAGTGTTTAGTCTAAGGTTATGAGTTAAAGTTAGTGTAAGTAAGGTGTCAGATTATATGCGTGTCTCCGCTGGCAGAAAACAGGGTGGTTTTTGACTGTTCTTTTCTAACCCTAAGCCCCCAGTCACATCAAAGCCGATTTTGCAATAGTGAGACTTACAGTGAAGTCGCATGATTTTAAAATCAGGTGACCTGCCGATTTCACTTGTGATTTGCATAGACATCTGTGTCAGATGTCTTGCAAATCACAACGAAAGTAGTGCATGCACTACTTTAGAAATCAGTGCAGCTCAGACCACGGAACCGCACAAATATGACTGCTGCAGTAGCGGACAATAGGGTGCGACCTGGCATACAATTTGCAAGTCGCAGGGCAAGCAAATCGCATGCCAAGTCGCACCCGATGTAATCGGGGTGCAAAACACACAAGAACCACCCTGCGTAACTGCGGCTATGCACCTGAAGAGTACAATACCCACAAAAGCAGCTGTATGACTGGAAGGTTGCCTTTCTTCACTTTTTTTTTTCAAGCAATTTCCCAGCCCAAAGGAATTTACACATGTTCAAAAACTACTTTAAGGGTGTTAGCTTCAGTTTTTGTGTCAATTGATAGAGCTAGAGACGGTTGGAGCCCCTGACAGTTGTTTCCTTTTTTCCATATCCATATCCCAATTGAGAGGTTTCCATATCCATATCCCAATTGAGAGGTTTTCCTTTATTTCCTGTTCAGTAGACACAAGAAATGAGAGGAAATCTCTCAAAATTTTAGATATTGCCTCACTATTATTCCTAATAACACTGTGGGGTTGATTTACTAAAGGCAAATAGACTGTGTTCTCTGCAAGTGCAGTTGCACTCAATAGCTTAGTAAATGTGCAAGCAAAATGCTTTTTTTTTTCTTGCATATGGGTATTCTTTACAAAGTGAAGCTTTACTACTAAGGAACATATGTGCAACTGCACTTGTAGAGTGCACAGTCTATTTGCCTTTAGTAAATCAACTCCAGTGCCACCAATGTCACCAGGACAAACAAACAGGATGAAAAAAGTGTAAAAAAAAACCTGTTTAATCCTCCCTCCAAAAAAGATTTTATCTTTAGATACACTTTCATTCTAACACCACCAAACATACTAAATATAATAATAAAAGGTTTTATTTCCAAAAATTCTTAAAAACACATATAAAAGGATTCTTGATGTTCAGAATATCAGCCATATCCAAATAATTTACATTTTTCTTCTTCCTCCCTTGACTTCAGAATGTAATTTTGTGCAGCAATACTGTGAGCCCAGGAATAGTTTTGATGCACACCATGACCAATGTTTGTGATGCTCTAGACCAGGGGTGTCAAACTGGTGGTCCTCCAGCTGTTGTGAAACTGCAAGTTCCATCATGCCTTTGTCTTTGGGAGTCATGCTTGTAACTATCAGCTTTGCAGTGTCTCATGGGACTTGTAGTTTGGCCACAGCTGGAGAGCCGCCAGTTTGACACCCTTGCTCTAGACTATGAGACTATGTAGAGTCCACTCAGGTCTCAAATTACACTCAGCTCTCATTTCTATGTTGTGCAGTGCGTGACATCAGAACTCCAACCCCTGCCTGCTGCAACTGAGAAATTGAATTTGATCTGTGTGATTTGCAAGGCTGTAGAGAAGAGATTGCTATAGATAAACAGGTAAAAGTTATTTAGGAGGATTTGTTTCATCTCTGTATATCACATGAGGCATTACGCTTCCATTTACAACCCCTTTAAAATTAGGTGTTGATGGAGAGATTACATATTCATGTATTTATTTTTGAAAATAGAGATTTTGTGGATGTGTGGGTAAGATTCCAGGTTAAGACATGTAAGTCTATACCTGTTTTACACTGGTTTTCAGCAGTAAAGCCCTGATTTAAAAACTACACCTTTTAATTTTTATCCTAATTGCACATCAGTCACATGACGCTCTCAGTATTTTCAGATGACAGTTCTTGCACTCTAACATCATTCATCACAGCATATCAACAGCAGCCTTTCAGCTCACAAACTAATTACTTCCTTTAATTCCTTTATTAATAGCTCCCCAAATCCCCTACTTACAGCATTTTCAACTAATTGTTTTTAAAAATGTTTCCTTTAACTCCTTCACTTTATGTCCCCTGTAAATCAGAGTTAAAATACATCAAGTTCAGTAGAAGACCACACATGGTGTAATGTTTAAGAATGTCCACATAGCGTTTTTTGTGTTCTTGGATTAACTAGACTTGCTTAACTTGGATTGTGTCGCTTCTGGCAGAATTATAGAGATCTTTTTTAAAGGTGTAAACTCAATCTACCATTGAAATGGAATCTGGTGAGTGATGCTTTTATGGCTGGTATTTAGCAAAGCTCCAGCTTAGGAAACACTTTGAGGCCGATTCTGAAATGATATCAATTCTCACAACCAGGAACAGACCCAGCAAAAAGTCTAGCAAAGATAAAAAGGCAGACGGGGCATTCAGAGGTCAAGGATATATGTATATATAGAAGTTTTCAAGGAAATCTGTCACAAAAGAAATTTGGAATCTAAACTAATTGCCCAGCTGTCATGACTGGTTACCACTAGCTTTAATATTTTTAATCACTGACTCCTATGTAGCAAGTGAAGTCAGAACTTATCTGTATACTCTTGTCAGGTCAATGGCTCAAAACCTTAAAGTCAAAGAACCAGCATGACAACCAGGCAGGGCAGTGGCATTGCTTGGAGGTTTGGACCACCAGAGGGGTGACTCCAGGGGAAGACTGACCATTCAGGCACTACCCAGGGGCCCGTGACCAGTAGGAGGCCCCATGATAGACTCATTGCTGGATCTAGGGGGGGTGCTGCAGATCTCAATTGCATCCCTCCAAAAGCCATCTGCCCCCCCCTTCCGCCTCCACCCCAGCCACCATGCCCAGCCGTCATACTTCAGATACTGCCCTGCTGTACTCTCCAGCACCCACATCATCTCTTCCAGTCCCACATCTGTCACAGAAGTTAAACAGAGCTGAGGAAGCGTCCCCTAGGCTCCTCCCTATAATGGCCAGTGAAGAAAATGATGGTGGGCAGAAGTGAAGGAAAGTGAATCTGAAAGGAGAGTGGCAAGGATATAGGTAAATGGAGAATGTTCAGGCTGGACAGTATGCATTTATAGAGAATGATCACAGATTGTGCGAGAAGTCTCTATTTCTCTCCACCCCCTCCACTCACCCCTCTCTCCCCCCTTCTTTCTCTCTTAACCCCCTCTCTCTCTCTCATCACTCCTCACTCTCACCCCCCCTCACTCGCCCTCCTCTCTCTCTTGTACCCCATCTCTCTCTCACCACCCTTCTCTCACTCGCCCCCTCTCTCTCTTATACCTCCCTCTCTTAATCCCTCTCTCTCACCCCCCTCTCTCACCCCCCTCTCACCTTTAATGGGGGGTGACACCATGCTTTATCACACCAGGTGACCCCAACCCTAGTGATACCACTGCGGCAGGGTTAGATATAAATTACACAAATATATTATATTTCTTAGAGGGGGTTTAAGAAAGAGTTCACTGACTTTATAACTATTTTTGATTTTTTTCAAGCTTTTTGATTGTGATGAAAGGTTAACTGCTGGTTTAAACACCTATATGCTGTAAAATAGATACTTTCATCTCTCCTTCACAATTCTGAACTAATTTGCATGGGCGTAGAACAACCATTATGTCTGCATAGTCTGATCTTGATGACAGATGCCAGGAAACAAGCCCAGGATGTTCGACACAAAAGGATCTCAAGTTTGGCTTTAGCTATTTGTAACATTTTAAATGTTTCTGTATTGTTAGTATAGATGTGGTAATAGACGGATCTGCATTGATCATTTGCAATAGAAGAGCTGCAATCAATAGTTCTAATTGAATGAATAGTGATGAAATTATGAGGCACCATAAAAGACCAGGTACCTTTTTGCTCTGGCATGCCCTCTGAGCAGACTTTTATCAAATGTTGCCTTCTGTAATGCACAATAAAGACTGCTAGAGCAGGGGCGGACTGACAACTCATGGGGCCCCCAGGCAATAGGGGATCATGGGGCCCTATGTCCTTGCCCACACTCAAAAAAAGCCTATAAAAAAGGTACCAGGGGCATTTCATGGGGCCCCCTACTGACCCCGGGCCCTCGGGCAGTGCCCGAGTGCTCGAATGGTCAGTCCGCCCCTGTGCTAGAGTAGATGGTTCAAGTAAAAAGTTAAAGCAAATATATCTGCGCAGAACATTGCCACAGGAGGAAAATTACAGTCCCAGAAGACAAAAGTGATGGTAAAACAGCAGCTGGTAAGTTACTACAGTAATTAATGTATGTTATTTGAAGTCACTTTAAAGTGGTATTAAACCCAAAAGCCAAAATGTATTATACTGCAGCTTATCTATTTTTAGATATGATAGCTGCATTAGTTTTCTTTGTTAAGCTTTCTTTTATTTTCACCTGGTGATGTGAGAGAATTGTATATGTATTTTCATAAAAAAAATTATATTTATTAAATATTTTTTAAATCAACTGGGGTCTTTATTGGTATTTTTTGTTGTATATTAAAAACTGACAATCATTTGAACTGCATAAGTATTAACCTAAACATCTCTAACAAATTAGCCTGACAACTGATATTTGTCCAGCCCTAAAATGACATACAGTACATAGATTTTACAAACTGAGCTCTTTTGGACTTGTGACAATAGTATATTTATGCATTGCAACCACAGGATCTAGAGATTTTATATTGCAACATCATTTACATCCATCTTCTCATCCAATTCGCAAAAATGAGCCATTACTACATATGCATGACAGTCTATTCCATCAACATGCATACTGTGGTAATAAGAGTCAGAGCACTGAATTGCCTAAGTAAATAAAGTTGTCATTTTCTATCTTTCCCTTTTTTCAAAGAGGAAATCCAAACCACAATGTCTCAAATATTCCACAAGAAAAGAAAGTTTTCTCAGACATACCAAAACACTGTTGGTAAGGAAACCTGCCAAAATGTCAGTGAATTAAATTATGCCCCTAAGTTTGTGAGCTTGGGGTACTCTCTGAATTAGGACCATGTAAACCTTGCTGAACCCTTTACAACCACCTTTACTTTACCAACAATCATTTCAAATCATTTTAATTGATAAAACAGTTATAAATTATCTTGTATTTTCTCATCTGTCTCAGCACTGAAACTATATTGAATGGCAAACCTTTTTGTTACTGAAGTGTGGAAGGGTTAGATCCTCTGTTGAGTTTTTATTAGAGTACTTGTAAACCCTTACATATACACAATGAAGTGGCTGGCCTCAAGTGATACACAGAGATTAAACAAATTCTCCTACATAAGTTGTACCTGTTTATCTGCAGCACTCGCTTCTCTACATCATTCAAAGTAAAGCTTGTCTGAGCTTTCAGAAAGCAGGGGAAGGTCAGCTGAAGTCACACTCTGCAGAGCTCAGTGATAAGAGCTCTGAGAGCTGAAAGGAGGGAAGAGACACCCCCCCCTCCACGCAGATCACAGGAACAGAGCTGAGTGCTGTCAATAACAGGCTGGAGGTCCCTACCCTGTCACTTTCTTTCTCTTGGTTTCAGGAAAACTGGTCAGAAAAGACTCATGCAGATAGCAGAATAACGAGGCAGCAGAGAGAAAAGACACTTAGATTGAGACAAGTGCACACTATAGAGGGATATGCTTTGTCTACATTTCATGTCAGAGTTTTGCAACCACTTGAAGATGAGAAAAAGTCCAAATTGTTGCTTGGCCACCAGAACAGAAAAAAGTAGAAATCTTCCAATGAGGACAACATTTTGGGTGACAATTATCTAAGAGAGGGCACACCTTCATACTTCCTATTGAGTTTTCAGGACAGGGAGTGAAGAAAATGGGACACAGATAACAAAAAACTGACAAGAATTTTAACCACTCCTAACTCTTTTCAAAGTGAAAAAAAGTATACTTGATCTTAGATTCCAAAGCATTACATATACTATTGACTAGTTAGGTGGTGGACTAGGAATCTAACTTGGCAGGTTTCTTGGATGAGCTTCACTTCCTCAAGAGAGTAATTGAAGACAATTACAAACTAGACATAATAATTTTTGTAGAAGTATTCAGTACAAATACATGGAAGGGTGATGTTTACATCATGTTATGTACTTATAGTACAGTACTCTGTGCCACAATTACATACTTAAGTAATTGCAAATTACACTGTAAGTTTTAAGGTCAAATATACTAACATATGTAACCCCCTAGAATATAGGGTTGAATATCCTGAAAGATTTTACCCCTTTCATGACCAGGCCATTTTTGTTGCTATACCACACTGCGCTATTTTAATTAGTAATTGTGTGGTCATGCAACACTGCAGCCAAATTAAATTTATATAATTTTTTTTACACAAATAGAGCTTTCCTGACAGACTCCATAGCAGCATACGTATGGGTTTAGCCCTGCCTCCTCTCCAATCCTATAGGAACCCACTCCCATAAGTTCTTTCTCAGAGCAAGAGAAGTGATCAAATTTCCCTTTCCTGGAGGAACTTGGGGTGTTCATTACAAAGGAGTGGAGCAAGGTTGAGAGGAAGACCTCCTTACTAAGTAAGACAGCCAAGCTCTATCCTTTCAAGGATGAGGATGTAAAGCATTTGGAGTCAGCCCAGCTGGTAGATGCAACCGTAATGAGGCTAGCAAAACATGTCACTCTTCCTCTGGAGGCTGCAGTGTCCTATAAAGACAGCCTTGAGAGGTAAATTAATACTGATCCTAAACGGACCTACGTGATGGCACGTATGGCCTGCAAGCGAGCTCTGGCCCTCACAGCAATGTCCACAGCAATGGAGGTTTGGACAGATGATGTGGATACGGTTCTGATGAGAATCTCAGAGGAAGTGGCCAGGAATTCGGCCATAAAGGAGCTTAAGCTGGCATCAGCCTTCCTGGATGAAGCCTCAATTATCCTCTTATTGGCACGGGTTATGCTCTCCTTCGTTACAGCCAAGTGGGCACTTTAGCTTCGGCCATGGCTGGCCGATCCTGCCTCCAAGCAGGCATGGTGTAGGATCCCCTTCAAGGGCTCCTCGCTTTTTGGCAAGAAACTGGACAGTGCTATAGCCCGAGCCATGAATGGGAAGTCTGGCTTCTTCCTCCAGGATCGGCATCTGCTAGGCCAGAAAAAAAGCACAGCCCAGAAGACAGGGCTCTGAATGAGCAAGAGATGGGAGCTTTTACAAACCAGGTTGTGAATTTAAGAGGAGCTGGAGGAGAAGCCAGTCATCTTTTCAGAAGTAATCTAAAAGCTTAACCTCAGGTGGCCAGGGGGCTACATAGTCCTTTTAGGATTGGACCTGCTTGGGTAGGCCAGGTAGGGGCACGTCTTCTCCAGGATTATTGGAGCATAAAAACAGTTTCTTCAGGGCACACTAGGACATCCAGAAGTCCACCTCATCTAGGGTTCATTCCTACAGCTCTTCTGCCCTCCAAGGAAAAAAAGCAAACTCTCCTATCTTATGTAGATTTGCTCATAGCACAGGGTGCTGTCATGCCAATTCCAGAGTGCAAGGAGTTTCAGGGCATGTAGTCACCTCTCTTCATGGTCCTGAAGAAAAACTTCTTGTAGAGACCTGTCATAGACCTTACATATCTGAACTCGTTCACCAGAAAGGAAAAATTCAAAATGGAGACACTGTTCACAATTCAATTCAACTAACAGTTCAACCAGGAGACTGGCTCCTGTCCATACACCTAAAGGACACCTACTTTCATATACCCATAGCGGAAGATTTCCAGAAGTTTCAACGGTTTGCTGTGGGTCAGGTCCATCTCCTGTTCACCTGTCTCCCTTTTGGGCTTTGAACATTGCCTCGTGGGTTTTCAAAAGTCTTATTGGCTTTTGTGGCCCTGATCAGAACAAGAGATATTCGCCCACACCACCTGGACGACCTACTTTTGCAGGAGAGAGAGTAACTTCTGGAGCTAGAGTTTGGGTGGCTGTTGAAAGTGGGACACCCGGAGCCCACTCAGTCCCTAATGTTACTTGGGGCCCAATTCAATACAGTAAGGGGTACCTTTTCCTTGCCCTTAGAGAAGATCCCGGTTATCTGGAGCAGGATACCATTGGCCCTGTCCTCTTCACATCTTCAAGCCCTACAGTGCCTAAAAATCATCATCATCATGGTGGCCACAGCGCCCATGGTAAAATGGGCACAGGGGAGGATGCTCCCCTTCCAAAAGGGTTTTCTTCAACAGTATAGTCTGGGGAGCAGGGACCAGGTTTTTTTTTTACATAACTTTGACTAAGAGGGAGTCTTTTTTTGTGGCTACAATGGAAAAATTTACTCATCTTCCACTCAATTGCTCCCCCATTACCTGGGTCAGAATCACAATGGATGCCAGCAATGTGGGATGGGGTGCCATTGGCTGTCAGAAATAGGGCAGGTTGGGCAGGTTGAGCTTTCTCTCTCACAGGACCAAGTCAAACGTCTTGGAGCTTTGGACAGTATTCTGCCCTCTTCAAGCTTTCCATCACTTGATGGAGGGAACGTCCGTGCTCTCAAGGTTAGACAATACTATGGCGATCTCCTACATAAGGAGACAGGGTGAGACCCACAGTCTATCCATTTTACAGGAAGTAGAGCAGATCATGTCCTGGGCTCAGAAAAACCTATCCAATGTATTGGTGGTTTATGTTTCCAGAGTCCAAAACTCTCAAGCAGATTATCTATCTAGAGTCAAACTAGACAACAATCTCTCCATGTGGGGGTCTTTGAGTGCATTTTGACCCTCGGAGTCAACCCAGAAGTCGATCTGTTTGCAACAACAAGCTAGAGAAAGTATCACATGAGGAATCGTTATCCAGGGAAAGGATGCAACTCTACATCCTTGCCCAGCTCAGCTTTATCTGATGTCTGGTTCTTGAGAGGGGGAGACTGGAGGCCCTAGGGTGCCCTGTTGGAGTCATCTCTACTCTGATGAATGTGAGGCGAATGAGTACCAACAAGGTCTATAGGAGAATCAGTCAATATTTGTAGAATATGTGTAGGCTAATGGTGGATCATACACAGGGGCGGATTGACCATTCAAAGACTCGGGCACTGCCTGAGGGCCCGGCGTTAGTAGGGGGCCCCATGAAATGCCCCTGGTACCTTTTTTATAGGCTTTTTTGAGTGTGGGCAAGGACACAGGGGCCCCATGATCCCCTATTGCCAGGAGGCCCCATGAGTTGTCAGTCCGGCCCTGATCATACAGTAATCCAAGAGTACAGGATATCCTGGGTTTCCTGCAAACAGGCTTGGACCTCGCTATATCAGTTAGCTCCCTCAGAGTGCAGGTGTCAGCCATATCGGCCTTCACTGGGGTGTCATAGGCCAGGCGCTCTCTTGTCCATCAGTTCTACTCGATTTTCTCTTGGAAGCTGGGATTGAGCATGCAAGGCCGACCACAATCAAATAGCTTTCCATTAAGTCTGCCTTTCTCGTGGCTATCATGTCAGCAAAAAAAGTCTCCAAAATAGGAGCACTTGGATGTAAAGAACCGTTTTTAACATTTTTCCCAGATCGTGTGGTGCTCATACCTCAAGATTGGAGATTGTTCTACCAACATCCAGAACCTCTGGGAGTACCAACATACACCCACTGGACGTGCGGGAAACTCTAAAACTCTATCTGCAAACCACCGCTCCCTTACAACTGTCTGACCGTATGCTCGTTCTCTTTCTTGAGAAGAACAAGGGAGATCTTGCCTCATCCAGAATGATTGCAGCATGGATCGTTCAGCCCATCCAGCTGACCAACAGAACTAAGGGCTTGGCGTCTCCAGAGGTGGTGACCGCACACTCAACCAAGAGCGTGTCCACGTGATGGGCGGCTTTGTGGCATGTTACCCCTGAGATGATTTGTAGAGCAGCCTTGTGGTCCTCGATCAACACCTTTATGGCTCATTATTGTGTAGAAACTGCTTCTTTATCTGCTGTTAATTTAGGTTTGTGAGTCCTGTCTGTTGACGGTACAGTTAAAGCTTTTTTTTGTTCAGCAACTGCCCACCTGTGTGTATTTGGCTAGTTATTCCCCATATGTATGCTGCCATGGAGTCTGTTAGGAAAATGGAAAATTTCCTATCAAATACTTACCATAATTTTTCTTTCCTGATGCACTCCATGGCAGCAGGAGTACCCTCTCAATGTCATTAGTAGGCTAGATATGGAACACAGCCTCTGACTCTGAACAAAAATTTATGGGAGTGGGGTCCTATAGGATTGGAGAGGAGGTGGGGCTAAACCCATACGTATGCTGCCATGGAGTCCATCAGGAAAAGAAAATTACAGTAAGTATTTGATCATTTTCATTTTTTTTAGTGGTTATTGATCACTGCTGAGTTTCAAATTTTTTGCTATATAAATGAAAAAAGACCAAAAATGTATATTTTTTACTTTCTGCTATAAAACATATCCAATAGAAAAAATGAAGTTTCTTCATAAATGTTGGCCAAAATGTATTCTGCTACATTTGATTAAAAAAAATCCCAGTAAGTGTATATTGATCCGTTTGTGTGAACGTTATAGTGCCTACAAACTATAGGATATATACTGGAATTTTTTTTCAATACTACTAATGGCGGCGATCAGCAATTTATAATGGGGCTGTGGGACTATGGCAGACAATCTGACACTAACTGACACTGACTAATTGCCAATGACATCACCACTGACATTAATATGGTGATCAGTGATAATACTATACACTATCACTGTACTAATGACACTGGGAAGGGGTTAACATCTAGGGTGATTGGGGTTAAATGTGTGCCTAACTATGTATAATGTGTGTAAAGTATGCTGCTTTTACTAAGAGACCTATCAATTTCTCATCAAACTGACAGATCGCTTCCTGTGTACAGAGCTCTGTGTCAAATGTCAACATAGAGCTCTGGGCTGTGATCGCACATAGCCAATCAGCAGGTGCTGGCTGTGAATCTTTGGCTGGGACCTGCTGACAGACACCCGCTGTGTACAATCACAGCGGGTGCGGGTGGGTAAGGGGCATGCATATCCGAAATCCGGAAGTAGGCAGCGAAGTACCCGTCTGTCACTTTGCCTACTGTTGGCATTACAATGCAGGCGGATGGTTATAAAGTGGATATACTAATATACAGGATGCTAGACGGTGCTGAAGGGGATATACTCTATATACTCAATATAATAATATCTGGAGAATAAATTTTTCAACTTTTTATAACAATTGTAGTGTCTGAGTACCTCAAAAGTCTGTTATCCTTGTTTTTTTCCTATGTGATATTAATATGCAACTATGGTTAGATAAAAATACAAACTTGAGTATTACATATGTCAAGTGAAAGTCTACTTTTGTGTCCACTTTTTGTAATCATATACACAAAAAATATTTGACAACACATTCTAGGCCTGTAATAGGAAATGAATACTGTCTGAGACAACATTTTCCTTTTGTGGATTTTGGACATCATTGTATGTAACAAAACACACTTTGATCCAAAACTGGATCCTTCCCCATGCAGTGCCTTTACTTACAATACAGTCTTAGCTGCTGTGAGAGAGATTGAAATACTCTTTGCAGGTGCTACAGCTGACAAAAAAACCACATAAAGTGGCTTAGTAGTTCGCACTTCTGCCTTCAAAAACGATGTTTGGAAGTTCTTACTGTACTTATGTAGGTTTCCTCCACATTCCAAACACATACTTGAAGGTTAATTGTCCCCTGTCTACATGAACCCTAGTATATACAATATACCGGGAGTCAGCATCCAGTAGATTGTGATCTACTCGTAGATCTTGGCCAGGTGACTGTTAAATCTTGGTCTGGGCTTGCTGACCTGCCATCCCAGAGCATCAAACAGAGTGCACTGCTTGTAAAGTTGGAGCTGTAGTAGGACCCATTTAAGTGAAAGAGGCCGCTTTGTAATTGCCCTGCAACCTTGTGCAGTACAGCAAACAAGGGGTTAAATAGGCAGAGGTGTGTTGCCTTCTCATCACCTGCTTTAACCCCTTGCACCCCACAAAAGAATGCAGTTGCAGGGCACTTGCAGAGTGGCCCATTTACGTGAATGGGTCTCGGTTGACAGGAGGTAGCACCCACCAAAAGCAACAGCGGGTGTAATTCCTGCTGCGGCATGTGTGCACCTTTGGTTGCTCCCTCAGCAGCTAAAGGGAGTAGGGACTGGGGGCAGTAAAACTGATTCAACTGTAGGATTTTACCACCCCTCTTTACACGTGAACAAGCCCAATATGTTGCCTCCTCATCACCTGATTTAAACCCATGATTGTCGTGCAATGCATATGATTGTGACATGATAGTATGGCAGTTAGAGGTTTAAATCAGGAAGCAACATTGTGCCCAGTGATCTTTGGTTGTTCAGGTAGATCTACACCTCTTTAAGGTTGCCTGCCCCTGCAGTATACGTATGCATGTGACCAGGGGCGGACTGACAACTCATGGGGCCCCCGGGCAATAGGGGATCATGGGGCCCCTGTGTCCTTGCCCAAACTCAAAAAAGCCTATGAAAAAGGTACCAGGGGCATCTCATGGGGCCCCTTACTGGGCCCCGGGCCCTTGGGCAGTGCCCGAGTTTCCAAATGGTCAGTCCGCCCCTGCATGTGACATTGGACCTTAGATTGTAAGCTCTTGGAATGCAGGGATGATGTGAATGTACAATAGGTAAAAGTGCTGCATACATTGTTGACACTATATAAATTTCAGTAACAAATAATACCTGTAACAAATACAGTACATACATCCTAACTGAAATAAAAAAAATTGTAGGTACTAAAGAAAACGAATATTAATACCTGTAACAAACAAAATACATGCATCCTAACTGAAATATAGAACATTGTAGGTACTAAAGAAAATGTGCAAATTAAAGCAGCAATAAACCCAAAAGCAAACATTTATTACATTGCAGCTTACCAATTCTTAGATGTGGTGGCTACATTAATTTTCTTTAGGCTTTCCTTCCTTAGTTTTCACCTGCTGATCTGGCCAGTAAGTCTGTTGTGTTTCAAAGAGCAAGCTCTCCTACAAATATACTGGTTAAAAGGGTTGACATTTACCACTGGCTGGGATGCTTACAAAGATCAGAGTTTATTTATTGATGTAAAACCTTTATTCCAAAAGGAAATCTCTGTTGATGTAATTGCAGTGTGAGGGAGAGTTCGGCTTCAATCTGTTAGTGTATCAAAATCTGCTAGTACATCTAAAACTCCCCAGCCCCAGACTGACAATGCTGCTGTCTGCTGTGCCCCTTGTGCTCATTCTTACAATCAAGAGGTGTGTTACTGGCTAGATCACTGTGTGAAAACAGAGGGAAAAAGCCTAAAAAGAAAAGACACCTAATGCAGCCACCACATCTAATGATTGGTAAGCTGCACTACATTACATTTTTGGCTTTAATACCTCTTTAAGAGGTGCAAATACATTTGGAGATAAAGTGACACTAAACGATAGACTTATTCTCCAAAAAACAATCCATACACATCCAATACTTAAAGAAGTATAGCCAAAGCTATTTTGGCTATACTTTTGTCGGTCACAGGAGTGCAGTTAATTCGGCACTCCTGTGACCTTTTATCAGTTGACAGCCTGGACCGGCACCTGGCTCAGCCTTGCAGTGATCCGCTGAGAGCCGGAGCCAGCTCCTCCTGCCCCCTCCACAGCCCAGTGCTCCAGCAAGTGCTGGAGGGGCAGAGCAGAGTACTGGAAATTCACAGTCACGGCTCTCTGCTCAGAGCAGAGGGGGAGAACTGAGGGATCAGTGGTGTTGTTTGGTCATTCAGTTATCAGTGCTGAGCCAGCGGGGGACAGATGCAGCATCATCAATTATGGAGAATGAATGTAGCCAACCTAGAACAGGAAGTCTGAGAATAGTCGGAAAAAGCTTGCATTTGAGGGATGAAACAAGGGAAGAGAGAGAGGAGGTACAGTTGCAAGAAAAAGTATGTGAACCCCTTGGGATTATGTGGAGTTTTGCATGAATTGGGCATAAAATGTGCTCTGAACATCATCTAAGTCACAACAATAGAACACAGTCTGCTGAACATAATACTACACAAACATTAGATGTTGCCATGGTTTAATTGCACATAACATGTAAACATTCACAGTGCAGGGAGGAAATGTGTATGTGTATGTGAACCTTTGGACTTAACTGGTTGACCCTCCTTTGGCAGCAATAACCTCAACCAAACATTTCCTGTAGTTGCAGATCAGACCTGCACAACGATCTGGAGTAATTTTGGACCACTCCTCTTCACAAAACTGTTTCAGTGTAGCAATATTCTTGGGATGTCTGGTGTGAATCGCTCTCTTAAGGTCATGCCACAGCATTTCAATCGGTTTGAGGTCAGGACTCTGACTGGGCCACTCCAGAAGGCGTATTCTGTGCTGTTGCAGCCATTGTTTTGTTGAATTACTTGTATGCATTGGGTCATTGTCCTGTTGCATCACCCATCCTCTGCGGAGCTTCAGTTGGCGGACAGATGGTCGTACGTTTTCCTGCAAAATGTCTTGATAAACTCTGGAATTCATTTTCCCATCAATGACAACAATCCGTCCAGGCCCTGAGGCAGCAAAGCAGCCCCAAACCATGATGCTCCCTCCACCATGTTTTACAGTGGGGATGAGGTTTTGATGTTGGTGTGCTGTGCCTTTTTTTCTCCACACATAGTGTTGTGTGTTCTTCCCAAACAACTCAATCTTGGTTTCATCTGTCCACAGTATATTTTGCCAGTAGTGCTGTGGAACATCCAGGTGCTCTTTTGCAAACTTCAAACGTGCTGCAATATTCTTTTTGGACAGCAATGGCTTCCTCCGTGGTGTTCTCCCATGTACTCCATTCTTGTTTAATGTTTTCCTTATTGTAGATGTGTCAACAAAAATGATAGCATGTGCCAGAGATTTCTGTAGGTCTTTAGCTGACACTCTGGGATTCTTCTTTACCTCATGCAGCATTCTGCGCTGTGCTCTTGCAGTCATTTGTACAGGATGACCACGCCTAGGGAGAGTAGCAACAGTGCTAAACATTTTCCATTTGTAGACAGTCTGTCTTACCATGGACACATGAACATCAAGGCTTTTGGAGATACTTTTGTAACCCTTTCCAGCTTCATGCAAGTCAACAATTCTTGATCATAGGTCTTCTGAGAGCTCTTTTCTGCGAGGCATGGTTCACATCAGACAGTGCTTCTTGAAACCAGTAAACCCAAAACAGGTGTGTGTTTTTTTAGGGCAGGACAGCTGTCAGCAACACATCCAATATCATCACACTGATTGGAGTCAAGGTTGGCTCACTCCTGGCTCCAATTAGCTCTGGGAGAAGTCATTAAGCTAGGGCCTCACATACTTTTTCCTCCCTGCACTGTGAATGTTTACATGTTATATGCAATTAAACCATGGCAACATCTAATGTTTGTGTAGTATTATGTTCAGCAGACTGTGTTCTTCTATTGTTGTGACTTAGATGACGTTCAGAGCACATTTTATGCCCAATTCATGCAAAACTCCACGTAATCCCAAGGGGTTCACATACATTTTCTTGCAACTGTATATAAAGAGGCTGTAAAGGCAAAAGTTTTTTTTACCTTAATGCATTCTTTGCATTAAGGTAAAAAACCTTCTGTGATCAACCCCCCTAAATACTTACCTGAGCCCGATCTCTATCCAGCGCTGTGCCCAAGAGCAGCAGCTCTCTCTTCACTAAATATGGAGGCAGCAGAGAGCCATTGGCTCTTGCTGCTGTCAATCACAGCTTGTGAGGAGGAAGCAGAGGCAGAGCTATAGACGCACACATCCCAGCTCAGAATTGAGCCATCATGAATGTCCTCATAGTAAGTGGCTTGCTATGGGTGAAGAGATGGATGCTGCTCAACCGACCCCAGATGTCCAATATTGAGGAATAGCCTCAGCCGTCGTTCTGACCACGCCCTCTGACACATTTCACCCCACCCACCGGGGCTTGGTCATGACTTGCTATGGGGTCACTCAGAATGGAGAAGGAGCCAGGGACCTCAGAATAGGAGGTATGGGGCCATTCTGTGCAAAACCATTAATCAGAGCAAGTTAAAAAAAATTAAAGCTTTAGAATCACATTAGACATTTTGTATTTAATTTATAAAAAAAAAATTAGTTTTGCGTCACACTAAGAATACATACTTGAATAGAATAGAATTTTTAAACCAGTCTAGTGTCACTTTAAAGAACCCATTGTGTTTTCGGGGTCTAATTTGTATACCCTACATATCAGCTCTCTCTCAGGGGAATGTTTCTCCCACATGGAGGGAAACAGAAATATGAAAGGTCTGCTACCCTGATTGACAAGCTCTGCATTGCAGGCTGTTTTCTGCTATGTAGTTTACTTGCAGTGTCTTCCAAAGCTTTATTTGTTTATTTTTCATGCTAAAAGAATGCAAAGTCTGAACCTGCATTGAACAGGCCTACATATACATGATTCTAAATTGTTTATTTTAATGTTCGTTTTGTAACTTGAAAGTTTCATCTTGGTTAGCATTGCCAAAATGGTTCCAGATATCCAGACTACGTACGCATACACATTTCACTTTTTTTATTTTCATTCAATTGAATGAGCATTTTAAAATTTGTCAGGCACAAAGCCCAGAAATTCTTCATTGGCCAAGACTGGGAAAGTAAAATGAAAAAATGTGGGGTGTGGAAAACAAGCTGGGTCGAAAACAGGGCAGTTGGATTTATCAAAGGTTTTTTTTTAGTATTTACATCTAAACTGTTCACATAACTTGTACAACCTTTTCTGGGAATAAAGCTCTTAAAATTTATAGGGTCTCCATTCCTCATACAGGCAGTTACAAATTGAATATCTTAAAAATGTAGTAGCTTTGTATTTCAAATTTTACAACCTATGTGTGACAATCCTTTTCCTCATCAAGTCACAACTGATCAGAGGTATACCAGAAAATAAGCTCTGCTCATTATTCTATGTAGGTTTTGCAGCCGTTAAAATGTAAATTTCTTTAGAATATGATGAAGGCAGTTGCAACTTTTTATGTTACACAATATTTGTGCTACTGTTTATCAAATCTACTGTATATTTCCATTTTTAAAAAATCACTCAAATAATAGCAGTGCACATAAACAACAATACCCAACTTTTTGGTAAAATATGAAAAATGAGGTTGCGTTGAATAAATAGACACTCAAATATGTCAAGCATTAAAATTGACTCACCTGTGAAATAGTGAAAAACAACCGTAGTCCAAATTATCTATCGGCAATGCTTTCAAAGAACGAATCAAAGATCAATAGAGTGCAAAAAGTCCCAAAGTTGACAATATTGAACCGTGAAACAATCCAAATGATAAGTGCTCTCCAAGTCAGTGACACCAGTACTCACACACTCCTTACCAGATAGAGAGATCTCAATAAACAGATCAATTACACTTTGCTGTGACACTGCCACAATATCCCCGATGGCAATTCAGGTATGATATGGCTCCAGACAGATGGAAAGACTGAAACTCATAGAGATCCAATGTGCCTCGTGGTGACCCAGCCACAATATCTACAACAGCTACTCAGGCCTGCTATGGCTCCATTTATATGGGTCATATGCAAGCATATGGATTCACCAACTCTTTGGTGGACCCTCCCTGTGTTGCTGATATCTTATTTTGAAAGCTAAAGTGTATCAAAACCTCAAAGCAAAAATATAAATAAAAAAACCCTCAAAATATCTTATATACTGTATTGCAGCATACCAGTCAATAGATGTGATGGCTGCATTCACTTTCTTTTTTCAGGCTGTCCCCCTGTATTATCATCTGGCAATTCTGCCATGGTTGTCACATTGGCTGGACTTCAAACATGCCTGCCTATGTTTATCTCCATTACATAGGAGTTGATGGAATAAGCAGTTTATGGAAAAAAAAACTCCCAGTTCATGTCACAGAGAGTGACAAGGACACTGCATTTCTGGCAAGATTAGCAGGTATTTCTGTACTTCCTGAAAATGTTATTATCCTTGAAAATGAAAATGAATGCATCCACCACATTTAAGGACTGCTAATCTGCAATATATTACATTTTTTTAATTTAGTCATCCTTTAAGCACTGACATTGTAGTATCTAACCTACCCTGCCTCTACATTTACAGCAGAACTAAAGGCAAAACTGTTTTTCCATTTTGAAAAGAGTATGTGTATGACCTCTGTAAGGTTTATGTTTGCCATCTGTGTCCCACTGTGGATATTTCCCTTCACTTCCTGTCCTATAGCCATAAAAATAAGTGAGGAAGTGAGAGAAAATTCCTCTAAATTGATGGAATCCCTGGTATTCACCAGAACTAGTGTTTCCGTTGGAAGCTACCCCCACCTGTTCAGTTGTGCTTCTGCATTGTCATGCTGTCACATGTGTCCATGGTAGAGACTATAATCAGCTGTGCTGACACACATTGTGCATGTGTGATCCACCACTGGTACTATCAAGACGTCACTCCAGAGCAATGATGTGCAGCTGAAACTGGAGGCAGTGGTGTATTTTATTTTATTTTTATTTATTTCAGGTACTTATATAGCACCACCCATTTTTTCACAGTGCTTTATATGTATATTGTACAATCACATCAGTCCCTAACCCTCAAGGGGTGTACAATCTGAGGTCCCTAACTCACATTCATACACATACTAGGGCCAAAAATCAGTGTATTAGATCGCTGGAATTTTTTCTCACCCTCATAAGATTTGAACTACATAAAATAATGAATAATGAACCACGCTCTAATATTACTGTGCCGATATTATATATTTAAAAAATACCACTAATTAATATATACTGTGACAATATCAACTGCATTACAAGAATTAATCAAATTATATTACCCCAGTGTTTGGTAAAAAATAAAAATAAAAGATGTGTGATTAAATCCAATAGTGATAATTTTACAATATAAATATCTCATTAAAAATAAATAAATTCATAAAGTTCACTGTGCAAATGTTTAAAACAAAAAATTATAAAGATCTCATTAGAAATAAATAAATTCAAAAAGTCCAATGTGCAAATAGTGCAAAGCAGAAAATAAATTATATATATATATATATATATATATATATATATATATATATATATATATATATAAATAAAATAAATAAATAAAAAAAATGTAAAAAATATATATAAATTTATAAAGTTCCACAGCAAAAATGTGCAAAAAGGAAAATGTGCAAAAAAGTTTTTGAAGTTCAGCAGGGAGAAGATGCTGGTAATATACTCTCCTTTCAAGCTGCTTATGGTGGTGTGGATGGAAACTTACGGATTGTCTTCTGAGCCTATACAGGCATAAGGATTTCTCCCTCCTAGAGCCTCTCCTCACTCCAATGTTCAATGTATCCTCATATGACCATAGGAGAAAAGAATAAAAGATGGTGCCTTATCCAAGGTATATATAAACACTCTGTGCTCCCATATTGCACTCACATTGTTTCAACAATAAGCACGCATGTATTGAAATTTAAGCCGCAGAGTGCGGTAATGATGAGCCTCGCAGGAGTGTTGACACACTCCGTCAGTACTCGCTGTAATGATGATCCGATACGTGGTGACGTCACTGCCCCTCCCCATCCAATTAACCTACCAGCATGTCTTTGGAGTGTGGGAGGAAACTGGAGTACCCAGAGGAAACCCATGCAGGCACAGGGAGAGCATGCAAACTCCAGGCAGGAGGTGCTGTGGCTGGGATTCAAACCAACGACCCTAGTACTGCCAAGTGGAAGTGCTAACCATTTAGCCACTGTGGTGTACTTTGTTTTTGTGCTGCCCCAGGCAACACTAAAATCGGGCATCCCCTACCCCACAAAATCTAAAAAAGTAGAGCGAGAGAAGAGAGAGAGACGTTCTTCCAGCACTCACCACTGGAGACATAGTCATAAAAGCCCAGTGTTGTCCATGTGTGGGAACGACAGTAGGCCTCTACCTACACCCTCCAGCAGCCCACAGCTTCTCTCCGATCCCATGGCAGAGCTCAGTCAGTGCCTCATCTTGTCCCCATCCTCTGTCACCTGCCACATGTGTCCCTTCTTCCAGGGGGCAATGCTGCCCCCCTGAAAATGCTGACAAACGCTTTGCTTGCCTCACGGTAAATAGGCCCCTGGCTGGAGGGGAAAAATGTAAACATTAAGTGGAGGAACCCTAGTTGAGAAACCCTAGCATAGAGAGTTAGTATAGCTCAAAGGGTTTTAAGATCCTTACCAGGTGGTATCACTGCCCTCACTTATTGCATTCAAGTTTTCTTACTTTTTCCTGCGGGCTGGTACTGCCTATCTCACCCAGGTATGATGTCCCAATTCTGGTGGGATTGTCCACTGCTGTTGCACTTTTGGGGCATGGTCTTTAACACCTACTCTTGTGTGACCTCCATCACAGTCCCTGGATCCCCATAGATAGTCCTTCTTTACTGAGGATAAGGATCCAGGAATCATAGAAAGAAGGGCCCAGGGGCGGACTGACAACTCATGGGGCCCCGGGCAATAGGGGATCATGGGCCCGTGTCCTTGCCCAAACTCAAAAAAGCCTATGAAAAAGGTATCAGGGGCATCTAATGGGGCCCCCTATTGACCCTGGGCCCTCGGGCAGTGCCCGAGTTTCCAAATGGGTAGTCCGTGTCAGGGCAGGAGCCGAGGAACGGACAGGCAGGCCTAACAATGTAACGCACTGGCTGACGACAACCACCACCCACAGACCGAAGTCCCTCAGGGCGCGGAGTCTAAGTCCCAGGCTGCCCTTCACCAGGGCCCCTGATGGTGGGGATGAACTTGACGCAGCCAGGAACCAGGTCGCGGCCCCCGAGACACCTCAGCTGTGGTAATGGCCGCCGCCAATGGCGTGTAGCTGGTGGAAGAGACAAAAGAGTAGTCAGACAGGCCGGGGTCAACAACAACAGGACAAAACAGTACAGGACAGCAGACGAGAATCACAGGTCACGAGCCAGGTTCAGCAACAGAGGGTCAGATCAAAGGAGAATACAAAGAATAGTCAAGTCACAAGCCGAATCAGATACCAGGAGAGTCACGAGAGTCAGAACAGAGTAATAGTAACACAAAGACACAAGACACAAGTGCAAAGAGCATGTGCGGGCCACAGGCTTAAATGTCATCAGCCACGCCCCTCTGGGGGATGGACCACAGAGACCTGAAGGCATAAAAGGATTCCCACCATGCTCAGCAGAATCCAAGATGGACGCCAACACATGGAGTAACATAACCTCAGGGAAAAGGTAAGACCTTGACAGTCCGCCCCTGGAAGGGCCCCTATACTTTTCCCTCCAAACAGCAAGAGCTGTGATTCCCAGGCACTGAAAAACAATGGCCCTCTCAATTGTGACAGAATGGGTTGATGAGTTAAACCTATCAATGCACATAGAACAAGCGGCTCAATTATACACATTTATCACTGATTTTCAACCACTTGGATTCCATATGTTCTCTTTTTGTGACAGTCCCCAATTTTTGCACATAGCTGTCTTGATGATACTTGCAATGATTACCTTATGGATATTCATAAATATGTTTTGTGTTTTCCCAAGCCCAGAAAACAACTTTTCATTTGTTCCTCACCTCCACTCCCTCCTCCCCCACTTTCTTCCTACTTGTCTTTTTCCTTTTCACCTTTTTTCCTCTCACTTTAAAAATGTCAAGATCATGTTCTGACACGATCAGAATCTGTCCCCTCAAAACACCCAACAGCTTGGTATTACTATTAAATTACTGTGGTGCAACTAGTTTTGTATCTGTATATATATACGGTACTAATGTATGGAAGTAGCTTTGTGTCAGACATTGCATTTTTTACTGTCTTTTATATGTTCTGTATGTGCTTTCTACTGAAACTTTCATTTTAAAAACTCTAATGATTAAAAAAATGAAAAGGTGAATATTGTATTTTATTTATAAGAAAACGCAACTGTTTATCTACAAAGTTGGAAATTTGATAAAGCATGCACCAATACTGTTTTATTCATCTTTACATGCTGAGAACAGCCTCATTCATGCTATGGCCAGCCTACATGTGCAAATCGCCAGAACAGCATTTTGCCCACTCCTATGTTGGTCGCCATACCACAAGAACTTGCGGTAACTATGTGATTGCTTATTAAAGCTTTGGACCCATAACTGGAGATCATTGGTGCACTGGTGACGTCCTTCCCATACCACAAGAACCTGTCACAACCTTTATATCTGATTCAGGTGAGGCTCATAAGTGGAATGCATCATGAAGGACCTGTTCTATTTTGCGCAGAGAAAAAGGAATACATTTTTAAAGTTCAACAACATTTTAATATAGGTTATTTATGTACAGTAATGTGTACATTCATCAGCTCAAATTTTCTGCTGTTCAGTAAGTTATGCATTTATTTAAAAATAATTAAAGCCTCTTTCGCACCTTCACAGCCCACAATGTTTGTTCCCTGCAGCACACTCCCTAACAGAGCATCTACAGTATGTTCAAGCTTTCATTTTTGCTCTCCACTGTTAAAAGCTATGAGTTTCTCTGTCCTGGGTGCAATGTGGGTGCCACATGCTCCCTGTCATGGAGCCGCCATGTGATTTTCATTGCAGAATGCTCCCCTGATCTGAACTCTCTAAGCCCAACTCTGCAATGCAACGGGTGACTCTCAAAGCACCGAAGCCTGGGCGGAATTCCAACACAACTCCATATCTTCCCCTACATTTAAAAGGCCAAACATGGAATGTTCATGAAGAGTGAACTATTTCTTCATCCCTTACAGTTACAAGTATATTCTTTTACAGAATCAAAGTATCATTTGCTGGATTGTTCAGAGAATAAAATGGCCAAACAGTCATGGAGTCTTGCTGCCATCTGCTGGGAAGAAGAAGAAATTAAAAGTGTGAGGTCTACCTTGAAAAAAGTAAATATATTGAGCTCCTCTGTTTTCATGAAAATTAGCCACAGTAATCCCATCTTTATTTTACATGAACATTTGCTTAGTCCACAAGAGGACCTTCTTGTCAGCAATGCAAACAAGCATGAGTCATATTGTAGACAAAGAATCTGCTCATTGGCTGCAATATTCTGTTTGTAATATTATCTACTTATATTCTAGGACTATCGCCCTAACAAAGAGCTTATTTTGTTGCTACGCCACTGCTAGATTTTAGACTAAGGGCCACTTCAGACTTTTCTACTGCATTGCATTATCACTTGAGCATTTATATTCAATTTATATCAATATGCTTTGTGTTAGAATCAACATATACAGTGAGGAACAGAAGTATTTGAACACCCTGCGATTTTGCAAGTTCTCCCACTTAGAAATCATGGAGGGGTCTGAAATTCACATTGTAGGTGCATTCCCACTCTGAGAGACAGAATTTAAAAAAAAATTCAGGAAATCACATTGTATGATTTTTAAAGAATTTATTTGTCTTGCACTGCTGAACATAAGTATTTGAACACCTAAGAAACAGCAAGAATTCTGGCTCTCAAAGACCTGTTACTGTGCCTTTAAAAAGTCCACCTCTACTCCACTCATTAATCTAACTTAGTAGTACCTATCTGAGCTTTTTAAAGACACCTGTCCACCCCACAGTCAGTCAGACTCCAACTACTACCATGGGCAAGACCAAAGAGCTGTTAAAAGACACCAGAGACAAAATTGTGGACCTCCACAAGGCTGGAAAGGGCTTGTTGGCTGAGACAGCAAGCTGGAGCTGTTGGCTACCACTGCTGTCAATCACAGCCAGTCAGCCAATAAGGAGAGAGTAGGTGGGGTCAAAGCCACGGCTCCATCTGTGAATGGACACACGGAGCAGCGGGTGCCCCCATAGCAAGCTGGTTGTTATGGGGCACCTGACGGATAGGAGGAGCCAGGAGAGCCGAGAAGAGGAGGATCTGGGCTGCTCTGTGCAAAACCACAGCACAGAGCAGGTAAGTATAGACATATTTGTCATTTTACAAAAAAGGAAAAAAAAATAAACCTTTAGTATCGCTTTAAAATGAATAGGGCTTCACTTTATTCAAGTCTCCTAGTAGAGGACACATTTTAAAGTCACAGAGTCGCATATAATACATTTTCAAGTGTTGTTTCTTTTCAGTTTAAACTCTTGCTGCCCAGCCACAGAGCCCTTTTAATTGGGCCTTAAAGCGATTCTAAAGGATTCTATTTTTTGTAAAAAAACAAACATGTCTATACTTACCTACTGTGTGCAGTAGTTTTGCATAGAGAGCCTGCAGGCTCTCCTGGTCCCTCCTGTCTGTCAGGAGTCCCACAGTAAGCAGCTAATTGGCCCCGCCCCCTCTCTCCTCATTGGCTGACTGGCTGTGATTGACAGCAGCAGGAGCCCATGGCTCCCGCTTGCTGTCGTAGCCAATAAGGAGGCAGAAACCCAGGACAGCCAAGGCTGTCATTTACATCGCTGAATCGCTATGAGGTTTATGTAAGTATTGAGGGGGCTGGGGGAGCTGCTGCACACAGAAGATTTTTTAACTTCATGCATAGAATGCATGAAGGTAAAAGAAAAACCTTCAGCCTTTACAACCACATTAACTGCCTTATCAGGTGATCACTGTGACAGGCTCTGACAGTAGTCACATGATTGGGAGCCGATCCTGCCAGCTCCTGATCATTACGAGACACTGGGTGCTGTCACTGTACTAAGAGCTCCCAGTTTGAGCACTCTCAGCCCAGAAACCTCAGTCATCCATGGACACATTTGTGCAGTGTGTGGGCATTATAGCCCACCTCTTTGCCACTGCATTACGTGAACCCCAAGCATTCAGTAACTTGTATAGTTACCAAAAAGAGCTGCCATCACAGGTTCTCAGAATAAAGGTTCTACAGAATAAAGCTGTATAAATATTCTGGTTCAGTATACTGTATGCAGATATTTGGTAATCTATTAAACTTAACCTGTTAAAGTTCCACTTTTGAAATCAGATTTGGGAAAAGTCAACTCTATGTTTGTGTTATGGGTTCCCATTCACACAGCATACATAAAAGTACAAAAAAATGCCACTAGAATAGTGTAGAGTATTATAGGCAAAATCATTGTGTATGACTCATGGTAGTTGAGTCATGTGATTGAGGTTGGGTTGTTTCAGGTCAGCTGGATGACTCAACAGGTTGTGGCTCTATTGCCTCCTCCTGACTCTGAAGGACCATAGAACCTTCTGGAAGTCGGTAAGAAGAAAGGGGTGCCTAATCTGCATTTTCATGGGGTCCAGATAATCCAAGGTTTGGAGTCCCTGGTAGAGTGGTGGACTAGCCTATAAATATGGGAGAGTCAGGCTGACGGAGGAGTTGGGTGGAAGATGGAATGCTAAGCATACTGTATGTGTCTAGGAAGGGTTCCCTAGGTCTGGGGGGGGGGGGGGGGTGGCCTCTAGGCTGGCTCAGAAAGAAGATACATTCTGCAGACAGGTGTGGATGGGATCAAGGCCTGGAGCAGTAGGCAGCAAAGAAGACAGTGTGAGTACAGCAGCGCACTTTGAGATCTACAAGGGGAAAGACTGCCACACGTGGCAAGCTCTCTAAGGACAGCAATGGGCTCAATCCTTTATCCTTGTCCTCGGAGATCTTCCAAGAAGCCAGGAGGGCTGGTAGTGCTTGCAGGCTGTGCAGTTGGGAGCAGCTCTGTAGTGGGAGAGAAGACATCTCTGCATATAGCTATAGTAAAGTGATTTTTGAGGGGCTGCTAGATCCTCGCCCATAAAGGGCAGCTGCTACTGATCTGCAAGGACTGACGGCTTTAGGAAAAGAACAGTCCAGGATCTGCTTTTGTACCTAGGAAGGAATTGTCCTCCTTTCATTGTTTCAAGCCAAACTGGGCGTCCCATAATCCCTATTTCCCTATCCAAGTTGAATTCCCCAAATAAAACAACAGAACAAAGTTCATGGACTGGTCACTGTCTTTGGATGCAAGTCTGTGTGAAAAATATCTATTTCCTGGCTGTGCAGAGGGAAGTTTAGGGATACCCACAACACAGCAGCCCTCACAAAGGTAGCGCTACATTAGCTTGCAGGTGTTTTGTTGGAGAAGATTTATACATTGGATTGCAATCTATTCTATTTAGATACAAAAATTATCTAAAATATGATTTGATCACCTAGAACTAACAACTATGTTTGTATTTACAACATAATTTTTTTTCATTATACTAGTATAAATTGTGTTGTATTTGAGTATTTATATCTATAGAGTTGAAAGGTGTTCAGTTAGAGATTCTGTATATAGCATATATGCAGGTAAAAACCTTATAAACACTGCCATCTACTGGTTGATGTAGTTGTTGCACAAAATACATGAACAATGTATTCCAACACTCTCACTAAATAACTACTCCGAAGGAGCTGCTTGGTAATTTTGGATCCTCTGTACTGTGCCTTGACTCCAAGAGCAACCTCAGCTCCTCTGACACACCTGGTTGAATAAAATCACTGCGAGCACAAGTAAAAACACAAGTGTAAAATACCTTTTGCCTGACTGTGGGGTATTGCCAATAAATAAATACACACCAGTTTACACGCTTAATCTATTGATACGGATTAGCATAAATGGCAGTTCAAACAGAATTGGACAGACAGCAGGCAAGTTAGTGCACAGTCTGAAAACTATACTCCAACTCCAACTAAAAACACAAGGTGAAAGCTATACCCATATATATATATATATATATATATATATATATATATAAAAAATTCACTAACCAGAATTAATACATAAATTACCGAGTACGCAACAAACAATACAACAGAACTTTAAATGCATTTGGAATGATAGCAATATTATATTGGTTTTGATTGCACTCAAATGAATGGACAAGGGTATGGTACCACTGTAACTAGCAAATGGGCTAGGGCTTTGGGGCAGCCATGGCTAGGGGCAGTCTTTAATCTTGACTACAATCTAAATCGTTAGAGCTCATTGATGCTTGTTAAGCCAGGCAGTACTTTAGCTATGGGGTAACTGGTAGGTAGTCCCTAATGGCTCAGTTCCTAGCTACGGCATAATGGATAATGGCCAACAGGCCCTATCACGAGACCCAGAGATACAACAGCAGTAGTCTCTAAGATTGGATATCTGATCACTCTGGGTTGCCGGTGGCAACTCTGGCATGTAGCTTTGACCCTCAACACTTGGAGTCATACTCTGTAGTCTCTGAATGTCCCTCACACAGCTGTCGACATCACTAACACAAGTTATTACTCTCTCTAAGTGGTCTTCCTCAGTTCCTGTCCCCTTGTAAGGAAAATCCCCTTTGCCCTGGGAAGAAGTTCAGTTTCAATCACCTCTGTAACCATGTATTTAAAAGGTGCTCATGCGGTACTGGACGTGCAATGCTTTAACAAGCAAAAGATAAATGAGATTATTGCACAGTCCTAAATGTGTGTAATATACCACAATACATGTATACCAAAAATCAAACAGACCATGCATCAATATTAAGCAAATAATCATGTGCATATGTTTCAAACATTTAACATACAGCATAAATTGCCTTTAATAAAGTCCCAAATGGTGAAACAAGTGCAAGTGCTCAACTTAATTGGAGTGCTTAATTTCTTCAGTCAGATCAAAGTGCTCCACTGTGTCAACAAGGTGCCCCACATTGACTAAAACTCACCCTTAGCCAATGACCATCTATTTCTAGAGTGGTAGTGGTAGTAGTGGTCTCTAACAGCATAGACAACCACAGCCAATCCATGCCCATTTCTTCTTCCTCACTGTCCTCTTCATCTATTCTTGGTGGCAAGGATTACTGGACCTGATTACTGGACGTGATCTTTTATGGGTAATTTCAGTAGGCTGAGGAACTGGTTGCTGAGTCACACAAACTACTTCTGATAGGGTTATTAAGTGAGTTTGGTGCCAGGTCTTTAGTGGGCCCTGCTTCCTTCTGGGTGGATATGGTATACTAGTAGCCCTGGCAGCTGCTTACAAAAGATATAAAGCTGTGACTTCCATAACTTCTCTACCAGAATTTTGGTAACCATATATGATTGTCTTTGGTTGGGAATGCCTGGGCATACAGCATGAAGTGGTTGTTTACCACCAGGACATTTCTCTGTCCACTCGAGTCAGGTTCCATACACAGAAAGTCACTGCACACCAATTCCATTTTTCCCTGACTTTGAAGATGGCCCATTTGGGAAGCTCTGCTGGGTAAAGTCTTCCTCTGTATGCACCATATGCGAGAGTGGCAGTATCCTTCGACTTAAGTCCGCATGCAAGGCCAATGGTAGTGGCCTCTCACTAATTTGAACATTCTTTCAGGCCCATAATTGTCATGTATGGTAGTCAGCACAGCCTCGCTATGCTTTCTCTGCAAAATAACTGCCACTTATCTTTAGGATTATCTGAGGGGCCCCTTCAGTAGACCACCCGATTGTGTACCTGCAACCGATCCCATTCTTTGTGTACTAGGCATGCTTCTTTTGAAGAGTCTGTCAGCAGTAGGTCTGGGCATTGACCTTCCAGGGCCTTAAATATTAAACTGCAGAGGAAATCCTCCATATGGTCCTTTCTTAAGTCTTTGTTTGAAAACTTAAGTAAGCCTTCTTTCCTGAAGATCATAGTAGTATTTGGGAACACCTGCCACTGAGACTCCAATGGCTTCAGCCCCTGTTACACCACTGGCTCGATATTCAGCCTCCTGGCATAGGGCTTGTGTTCCTTCACACTCTTCACAGCAAGCCCCTGAGTTATAGGGTCTCCTTGACAGGGCATCAGCATTCTTGTTCCCAACCCCTGGGCAGTACTTTAAGCTGAAACGGAACCCTGAGTGCAGCCAACCACCTATGCGCAGTGGCATCCAGCTTGGCTGTGGTGAGGATATATGTAGGGGCTTTCTGTTCTTGAAATAGGAGCTGGCACACTAATCGCAACATGGGGTGTATACTTTTGGTCGGGGTGTCATATTTCAAAACAAGAGGAGTGAGTAGCCTCCTGATGAGTTCAGTGTTGGTCTGTACTATCATGGAACTCTTGTTGGCTCCTGATGGACAAGGGCATACAACAGCTAGTGTATCAAAGGTCTCTGACTGTCCAGCCACAGAGGGGTCAAAGGTCAATTTGATAAGTAGCCATTATATGTATATAATCAGTGTCTCTATTTACTTTCTGACAGCTCTAATTTACTCTCTCCTAACCAGCCCCTGTGGTACAACCCTATATTACCTCATTTTTACACATTATAAGATAGTCTGATGTGGGTAAGATGTGGTCTTACTTATCTACAACAATTATCTCACCAGGGTATGTTTGAAACCTTTCTGATCCTGTGCCAGAAACGAAACTGGAGATCCCTGCTCACTGGCACTTTAGATAATTACAATTGAGACATGCTGCGGAGACACAGTTCAGACTCCGAGAGGTGCGTCTTTCAAATTCTAAACTTGTAAAGACTCTACTCCACTTGACTAATACAGGTTTTATTTATACATATTATCTTCTAATGAGTAAACCTTCCCCTCATTTATCTAAACTACAAACTCGCTGGCTAGTAGATAATCCTGACATGTTTGACGAAACTTGGCAGGAACTGTTTAAATCATACCTTTCCACAGTGATCTCTGCCAGGGAGAAGCATATGCAATTGTGCTTTTTACATAGACTGTATTATACCCCTCAATGTTTACTTTATATATGTAAGAGGGACTCGCCTCTATGCCATAAATTCATTAAAGAAAATGGTGACTTTCTGCATATGGTGTGGTATTGTGATAGAGTTAGGCCCTTTTGGTAGAGTACTACAGGCTTTATAGCTGACACCTTGATTTCCCAGATATATGCCACCCTAAACGGTGTTTATTGGGTGTGTTTGAGGACCTAGACATCTCTGACATGTCCAAACAGTTCTTGAGGCTCATGTTAGGAAATTAATAGCTCTCCACTGGCTTTCCTCTGAACGTTTGCATATAAGCTTGTGGAAAAATTAATTACCCAAACCTCATCTCTGTACAAGCTGACATATGAGGCTAGAGGGAAGTTTGTGTATATAAACAGAACACTGCAGACTCTCTCCTTTTCTTCATAACCAATTCTACACCATAGTTCCATAACTTGTATATTGTCATGACGGCTGTATTTAATATTTGACCAACAACGCTGTGCTCATGGGCCAGGGGCGCACCCGCTGGCCCAGAAGTGCTGTAATTCCGTACAGCGCTAATCACTCACCAGATCCAGGCCAATGATGTTTGATGTGGACCTGCTGATCAGTTGTACTGAATCAGAGGTCTTTCTGTGCCTGTGTTACACAGACACCGGAAATGATGCAATCTTTTCTCCCTGAAGCACAATCCGTTCCAGAGAGAGAAGAAAGCAGATCTACATGAGTCAAAGCACCACACTGATATAATAAAAGCATAGCTAGGTCACATTTAACCCCCTGATTGCCCCCCAGTTAACCCTTACACTGCCGTCACCATTTTTTACTGATCACTGTATCAGTGTTACAGTCAATTTCAGATAGTGTTAGTGTGAGTTAGCATCCCTCCCAGACAGCATCAAATTGCTCGCCACTACATTACCATCACATTTAACCCTTTGATTGCCAGAAACACGCTCACATACACAATAACCCTCCATTGCTAGTATAGTGTCTGAACAGATCAATATCTTTGATCAGATCAGAACTATACCAGTATTCAGAATAGCATAGTGTCCCCAAAAACGCAGCATTAGCAGGATCAGCCCCAACACCTTTCAGCACCTGCATTTAGCCCCTCCCCTCCCCAGTAAGTGCAGTGTCAGTAGATCATTGTCACTTGATACATTGCACATAAAACTGCAGGGTTAGCAAGATCAGGCACTAGTTAACTATACATTTAGTGGCCAAAATGTCCAACGAAAGATACTCTTGTACTCTTGTACTCCCCCTTCCCCCCCTCCCCCAGCAAGTGCAGTGTCAGTAGATCACTGTCACTTGATACATTACACACAAAACTGCAGTGTTCGCAGAATCAGGCCTGATCTCTGTTAGCACTTGCTGGTAAATTTTTTTGTAGAGGTTCAAGCAGTCCCTGACAGCCAGGTGCTCCTTTTCCCGTAAGTTGCACTAGGTATCTATAAATTTAGTGGCCAAAATGTCAATGGAAAGGTACTCTAGTGAAGAGGCCTACAGGATTCTGAGCATGTCAGATGAGAGCGAGGCAAAAGCCTCACTGACAGAATCTGCCTCAGAATGTGAACCTGTAGAAAGCAGCAGCACCCTGACAGATAGCTCAGACAATGGTGTAGAGATCCCTGCTAAGATCAGGCGTACCCGACCCCATTCCCAGGTTGCTGAGGTGGTACAATTGCATGATGATTCTCATATGCAGCAGAGTGCCAGTACTAGTGCAGCCAGCATTTCCGCCAGCTGACCATAGAGCTGATTGGAGACTGGAATTGCTCCAATCATCTCTATAGTATAAGAAACCGGAAGCTACAAGCATTTCATCCTTTTGGTTTTGCCAAATATAAACAGCACCATTTTTAAATTGGGAAAGCATCTGATCATACTGATCTTGGTGTGATCAGATGATTTAAGGACAGAGGAGATATCTAGAGTCTAATAGACCCCTAATTTCTCAGAAAAGAATACCTGTCACTGCCTATTGCTTTCACAGGGGCTATTTACATTCCCTGTGATAACAATAAAAATGATAAAATATTACTAAAAAAAAGAAAAAAATGAAAGGGACAGTATAAAAAAATAAAAATTAAAGCACCCTTGTGCCCTCACGCTCATGCGCAATGGCATACGCAAGCGTCGGTATGTAAACTGCTGTTGCACCATGCAAGTGAGGTACCGCCACAAATGTCAGATCGAGGACAGTAATTTTAGGACTAGGCCTGTGTAAATCTAAAGTGGTAGCCTGTAAAAGCATATCATATTTGGCATCTATTTACTTGGTATAACATCATCACAATTGGTCAATATATTGTGTTTTTGTGCATTACAATTCAAAAAATGTGTATTTTTGAAAAAAAAATGCGTTTGAAAAATCGCTGTGCAAGTATTGCGTGACATAAAAAATTGCAACACCCACCATTTTATTCTGTAGGGCCTCCGCTTTAAAAAAATATATATAATTTTTAGTGGTTCAAAGTAATTTTCTAGCAAGAATACAGATTTTTTTTCATTGGTCTTCAAGTGGTTAGAAGAGTGAGTGATATATGGCATAAGCTTCTAATGCTGGGCATAAAATGCCAGGATAACAACCCCCTCCCCCCACAAATTACCCTTTTTTGGAAAGTAGACACCCAAAACTATTTTCTGAGAGACATGCTGAGAACAGAAGAATTCATTTTTTTTACCACAAGTTTTTGGAAAATGACAATGAAAAATTTTTTTTTTACACAAAGTTGTCATTTAAATGATATATTGCTCACACATTTCATACATTCTGCTACTTCTCCCGAGTATGGGGGTACTACATGTGAGATACTTTTTGACAGTCTAGCCAAGTACAGGTCCCCAAAATCCAATAAGCACCTTCAGGCTTTTAAAGGACTTTATTTCCTCATTACACTTCCTGACTACCTATCACAGTTTTGGAGGCCCTGAAATGCCAGAATAGCACAATCACCCCCCAATTGACCCCTTTTTGGAAAGTAGACACTTTACATACCGTAAAGAAGCTAAGAAGCATGGTGAGTATTTTGAAAATCTCGTTTGTTGCCACAAGTTTTTGGAAAATGAAGAAAGAAAACGAAAACATATTTTTTCCTTTCTTTTTTATATATTTAAACCCTTGTGACAAAAAATGAGGTCTGCAAAATACTCACCATGCCTCTTATTAAATTCCTTGGGGTGTCAACTTTCCAAAAAAAGGGGTCATTTGAGGTTGTGTTATCCTGGCATTTCAGGACCTCCGAAACTGTGATAGGTAGTAAGTAAGTGAAATGAGGAAATTACACACCTTTAGGCTTTCAAGGAGTCATTGGATTTCGAGCTCCTGTATGCCGTTAGGCTCCCTAAATGTTTTGCACAACCGGTATCCCCATACTACAGAGAAGTAGCAGAACTACACCCAAGTAATAGAAGGAAAGCATATATACACTGCTCAAAAATATTAAAGGAACACTTTTTAATCAGAGTATAGCATCAAGTCAATTAAACTCCTGGGATATTGATCTGGTCACTTAAGTAGCAGAGTTGGTTGTTAATCAGTTTCAGCTGCTTTGGTGTAATGAAATTAATAACAGGTGAACTAGATGGGCAACAATGAGATGACCCCCAAAACGGGAATGGTTTTACAGGTGGAGACCACTGACATTTTTTCCTCTGGGAAATGCAGTCCAATTCTAAGAAATATAGTGTCCTGATGCTTCTGACTCCCTTCCCAGTGTGCTTTGTGTCTCTAAATGTTCAGGAATGAAAGGTTAGCTTCTCTATCTCCATCTGGTGGCCAGAATGAGAAATTGCATAACTAATACTCTTACATTATAGTCTATGGATGTCCTGCATGGCTCAATGACAGCATGCATGTTATACCTGCTTTAACCCCTTCTTGCCTGCCCTGGCATTCCTTTAAAAAGTTCTGAATGCCTGGGGGGGGGGGGGGGGGGGCGGGAAGGATTGGTGAACATATGACCACATGATTGGCTGTCACAGTGGTCACGACTGGTCAGCTCGGTCTCTGTGCTGAGATTGTGCAGTAATTACAGAAACATTGCATATGTGCAGGGTGTAGGCGTTAAAGCCATATGTGTTATGGGTTAAATAAAACTGCGGTTGAACAATATCTTTCAGTACTTGAAGCATTTTTAAAAAGACATAACATGGACCCCCCTGCCTTCTGGAGAGTTCTAGATTGTAGTGGGCTGGGTGAGTCAAATAGGCAGCCTGAATATTTATGTGGTTCCAGCCAATCCCTGGGGGAGTGTGCCTAGTAGGTGGCTAGGAGAGTGCATAAATAGACTGAGACCTAGCGCAGATTGGTTCTTATCAAGGAGAAGACGTTCCCGCCTGAAGGGCTGCTGCCTTTCTGGGCAGTTCAGCTGTGCTTTTTCATTTGCTCATTGAGGTCCTAGCTGTGTTAAGGCTGGGAGGCCTATTCTACTGAACTTTGATGGAGCTGACAGAGCTTTATCTGAGGATTTGGTCTGGAGACCTCATGGGATACATGTCTGACTGATTATGGAAGGAGGCATCCAAATATCCAAGGACATTTGTGAGTACAGTAGGGTGTGTGAGATCCCAGTGACTGTGTGCTGCCACTACCTCTCTTGCATCAATATCAGCCTCTGCTTAACCTCCCTAGCGGTCTGATTATGTCAATATTTCTGTGCTCAAAGCAGTACATTTTTTTGCATGGAAATATGTCGGTTTTTTATTGTAGGCCTGTAATTTTTAGGAATAACTCACTGAAATCTGTCCGAACAAGAGTCTAGTAAACATCCCGGGTAGGATAAAATTTGAAACACAAAATCATAAATTATAATATAATAAATAATCATAAAAAATAATATAATAATAATAAATTTAATTCAATAATATAATCAAACCAAAAACACTGAAACTTGAAATAGAGCGCCAAGTTCACACAGCACTGATCTTAGTCGCAAAATCGTTTTCAGTGTCTGATGACGAATTTCCCCACGAATCATTATCACTCAATTCTGCAAGTAGTTCTGATTTACTATTGCTGTTCTTTAGCTGGTCTAAAACCGCTTTTGACCTAAAGGGACGCTTTTTGGACACCATGGACATTTCTCAGTTTCCGGGCAGAAAGAACAGTAAAAATGCAGGCAGGGCACAGGACAAAGCACTAGGGACAAATAGTATGTGAAATGGTTTGATACAGTAATGTTTTACTATGTGATTTTAGTGTGTTGAGTGAATGTCACTTTTAAAATTTTTAAATTTCCCGCCGGTTCCGCCCCCGTACGTCCCGACGCTCGCAGGGACCAGAACCCTGAAGACAGATGCCGGCATCGGCCGGAGGAGATGGCCAGGGATGCTGCAGGAGGGACATCGCGGGAGCGAAGGACAAGGTAAGTGAAACATGGATCCCGGAGCAACGCTGCAGGGTAATCCTGAGTGTAGCTCGGGCTTACCGCTTTTGGTACTGTGCTAGGAAGTTTTGAGAAAGACAAACGTGTCATCAAGTTACTACTTTAGATTACTGGCATATCTCACTGTTACCCTGCACCCCATCCACATTCAAGGTATAATAAAGCATCAAAAAAATTACACCCCTAGACCATTCATTGAGCTGCATATACAGTAGTTTGGGAAGGAAGCGGGACTACTCAGCGGGTCCTTTAGTGGATGAGCACTACATTCATTTAGTTTTTATGTAACGCTGACTGGTGTTACACAACCTAGTCAAAGTGTTTAACCGCTTGCCGACCACATCACCGGTTCTTCCAGGAAGGGGCATGCGCCAGCTGCCCTGACTGTGCTGTGATTAGACAAGCTGATTAATGGGTCCCAGCCAATAATACATGGTCGGGACCCGCTGATTGGTAAAACAGAGGACAGAGCCCTGTGTATGCAAACAACACAGAGCTCTGTCTTGACAACGGGGGTGAGCAGTTTTTTTTCCCCTGCAAAGCAGAAAGTAAAAACTGGCTTTTTCCTTAGTAGAAGAAACACATAGTAAACAGCCAAATCACTATTAGGCACATAGTTAACCCCTTGACTGCCCATAGATGTTAACCTCTTCCCAGTCATTTTCCTTAGAACAGTGTCAGTGTATATTATTGGCATTGATCACTGTATTAGTGTCACTGGTTCCTACAAAGTGTCAGTGTCAGCTTGACTACCGTACTACCACAGTCCCACTATAAGTTAGTGATTGTCACCATTACTAGTATAAAAATAAATAAATAAATAAAAATTCCAATATATATACCATAGTTTGTAGATGCTATAACTTTTGCGCAAACCAATCAATATACACTTATTGGGATTTTTTTTACCCAAAATATATAGCAGAATACATTTTGGCCTAAATGTATGCAGACATTTGATATTTTTTCATTTGTTATTGGATATGTTTTATAACAATGTAAAAAATATAGTTTTTTTAAAAATGTTCAGTCTTTTTTTCATTTCATAATAAAAAATAAAAAACCCAAAGAAAGCTCTATTTGTTTAAAAAAATTATATAAATTTAATTGGAGTATAGTGTTGCATGATTGTGCAATGATCAGTTAAAGTAACGCAGTTTCAAATAGCAACAAATGGCCTGGTCAGGAAGGGGGTAAAATCTTCTGGATGGCAAGTTTTCAAAGACTGTACATGTACTCACTACATAATTCTGGGGGTTTTTATAGTAAAACAAATACGCTCTAATCTTGATTTTCTTTTTTTTAAATGAAAAGCTAGCTGGCATGGGTCCTGTTGACAAAGTGGCCTTGTAATAGCATATAAAGACTGTGCATTCACTACAATGTTTTGGGAGCTACAGTAAGCTTGAGTCATGGCCAGCACCAGCATAAGGCAATTTAGGCAGCTGCCTTTGGGCACCGGGGTGGGGGGTGGTAAAATCCAAATCCCCAGCCACTTGTTGTCCTGTCCTATTTGGATTTTAATACCTGTCTTCCATTCTCCCCAGCAGGCAAACTAAAACGTCCAAGCTGCGCCTGGTAGCAGAGAGGGCGCAGCTTGGAAGTTTTAGTTTGCCTGCTGTTTACTAGGCTGCTGTCAGGAGACAATGGAGAGTGCAGTAGGTAGGCGGGGTGGTGTGCAAGTCCTGCTGTCAGAGCCGACTCACAAGTATACAGAGGAAGGCAGAGTGGTGGGCAGATCCCAGGTGTGTGCAGGGAGGGGTTGGGGCCGGCTGTCAGGCAGGTTCCGGTCAGGAATGGTGGTGTGCGCCTGGCTGTGCAAGGTCAGTCAGCCGAGGGGGTGCTGGTGGAGGGCCCCGGGAGGAGAAGGAGGAAGAGGAGGAGGCCAGGGTGGAGGAAACACCTGCTCTTTGTTGCAGCTGCCACTGGAGATCTAGGTGGAGATATTCTCCTGCCTGCCCATGACACAGCTACCCCTCCTGGCACCAGATCCTCTCCACTGACACCATCTGGAGGAGCCACTGCAAGACTGGTGAGATCTGGGAGGTCACTGCCCCCCTCCTGTGACACTGTCCCCTCCCTGTGACACTGCCCCCCTCTTGTCCCGCTGCCCCTCTCCTGTGACAAGCCCCCCTCCTATCCCGCTGCCTCCCTTCTGTCCCACTGCCCCCCTCCTGTCACGCTTCTCCTTCCTAACACATTGCTTCCCTCTTGTCACGCGGCCCCCCTCTTGTCTCACTCTCCCCTCCTGTCCCACTGCCCCCCTCTCGTCTCACTTTCATCTCCTGTGCCTCTGCCCCCTCTCCTGTCCCACTGCCCCCCTCTTGTCCCACCTCCCCCCTCCAATGACACTGCCCCCTCCCTGTGCCACTGCCCCACTCCTGTCCCACTTCCCCCCCTCCTGTCCCACTGACCCCCTCTTGTCACACTCTCCCCTCCTGTCCCATTGCCCCCTTCCTATCCCGTTGCCCCCCTTCTGTCCCACTGCCACCCTCTTGTCACACGGTCCCCTTCTGTCCCACTGCCCCCATCCTGTGACACTGCCTCCCTCATATCACTCTGCCCCTCACTTGTCTTACTGCCCCCCTCCTTTACCACTGCCCCTCTTGTCACTCTCACCCCTCCTGTCTAACTGCCCCCCCCCCACCTTGTGACACTCTCCTCCTGTCTCACTGCCCCACTCCTGTCCCACTGCCCCCATCCTGTCCCACTGGCCCCATCCTGTCCAACTGGCCCCCTCATCTCACTTCCCCTCCTGTGCCACTGCCCCCTCTCCTGTCCCACTGCCCCCATCTTGTCACACTTTCCCTTCCTGTCCCACTTCCCCCCTCTTGTCCTACTGCTCCCCTCTTGCCCCCCCCCCCCCAGTGACACTGTCCCCTCCCTGTGCCACTGCCCCCCTCCTGTCCCATTTTCACCTCTCCTGTAACACTGCCTCCCTCTTGTCACACTCTCCCCTCCTGTCCCACTGACCCCCTCGTCACATTCTCCCCTCCTGTCCCATTGCGCCCTTCCTTTCCCGATGCCCCCCTCCTGTCACACTGCCCCCTCCTCTCACACTGCCACCCTCTTGTCATGCACTCCCCTTCTGTCCCACTGCCCCCATCGTGTCACACTCCCCCCCCGTCCTGCCCCACTGCCCCCATCGTGTCACACTCCGCCCCCTCCTGCCCCACTGCTCCCCTCTTGTCCCACTCCCCCATCCTGTGACACTGCCTCCCTCATGTCCCACTGCCCCTCACTTGTCTTACTGCCCCCCCTCCTGTCCCACTGCCCCTCAGTTGTCTTACTGCCCCCCCTCCTGTCCCACTGCCCCTCACTTGTCTTACTGCCCCCCCTCCTGTCCCACTGCCCCTCCTCTTGTCACTCCCACCCCTCATGTCCAACTGCCCCTCCCCCCACCTTGTGACACTCTCTCCTCCTGTCCCACTGCCACCCTCCTGTGACACTGTCTTCCTCTTCTCTACCCTCTTATCTCACTGCCCCCCTCCTGTCCCACTGCCCCTTTCCTTTCCCGCTGTCCCCCTCCTGTCATGTTGCCCCCTCCTGCCACACTGCCACTCTGTCACACTGTCCCCCTCTTGTTCCACTTCCCCCTCTTGTCACACACTCCCCTCCTTTCTCACTGCCCCCTTCTCACTGCCCCCATCCTGTCCCACTGTCTTCCTCTTCTCACACTCTACCCTCCTGTCACACTTGCCCCCTCCTGTCACACTTGCCCCCCTCCTGTCACACTTGCCCCCCTTCTTTTCTCCTGTGTAGACAAAAATCCTTGCACCAACCCTTGCTCTAATATTGATTTACAGTTGCAAAATAAAATATGTGAACCCCTTGGGATTATGTGGAGTTTTGCATGAATTGGGCATAAAATGTGCTCTGAACATCATCTAAGTCACAAAAAAAGAACACAGTCTGCGGAACATAATACTACACAAACATTAGCTCTTGCCATGGTTTAATTGCACATAACATGTAAACATTCACAGTGCAGGGAGGAAAACGTATGTGAACCTTTGGTCTTAATAACTGGTTGACCCTCCTTTGGCAGCAATAACCTCAACCAAACGTTTCCTGTAGTTGCAGATCAGACCTGCACAACGATCTGGAGTAATTTTGGACTACTCCTCTTCACAAAACTGTTTCAGTGTAGCAATATTCTTGGGATGTCTGGTGTGAATCGCTATCTTAAGCTCACGCCACAGCATTTCAATAGGGTTGAGGTCAGGACTCTGACTGGGCCACTCCAGAAGGCGTATTCTGTGCTGTTGAAGCCATTGTTTTGTTGAATACTTTTTCTTGCAACTGTATTTTTTTTTTATTAAAAGCTGGCTGACATGGGACCTGTTGACAAAGAGGCCAAGTCAAATTTAAAATCTGTACACGTACTCACTATGATATTTGGGGGTCTTTTTCAACTATGTAAATAAATACACTCCGTTGCCGATTTCTTCATGAAAAAAGTGGATGCTGTGGGTCCCGTTCAAAATGCTGCCTAGTACAAATGTTTAAATACTATGCTGGTAGTCACAATGGGATAGATTTACTAAAGGCAAATAGACTGTGCACTCTGCAAGTGCACATGCACTCATTTTAGCCAGACCTTAGTAAATGTGGTGAAGCTCTGCTGATTTCCATCATCCAATCATGTGCAAGAAAAAATGCAATTTTTTTATTTTCAATGTACCTGACTGTGTATTCGTTACAAAGTAAAGATTCAGCACATTTACTAAGCTCTGAAAAAAATGAGTGCATCTGCACTTCCAAAGTGCACAGTCTTTTGCTTTTAGTAAATCCACCCCAATGTTTTGGTTTTCATTTTTTTGTACTGACTGTGCATGGAGTCAGTACAATATTTTGGACTTTTTCATGTGAAAAAAAACTCATTTTGATTTGATTGTGAAACTATGAGCTACAAAAGCACCTCACATAGTGGACTGGACAGGGTTTCTAGCTTTTTTCAGTCAAATAGTACATTCATTCTGATTTTTTTTAATAGAACCTGCTTGGCAGTGAGCTGGGAAAGAGCTGGAAGGAAGGTGTGAGGAGAAAGCTGAGCAGAATGCCGGGGGACTGGACCAGGCCACAAAGTGAGAGAGCAGAGAAAAAGGAAGGAATAGCCAACCACTGACAGAATTTGGAGAACTACACTGTCGGCTGGTGACCCGGAGTGCTACAGCAGCTAGTGAACTACGCAGGAGGAATTGCAGGACCGCTGAGGGCCCCCCATCTACAGCGGGACCACCAGTGACTGGGATAACACCACAGATTGGGTGAGAGAGTCCCAATCTCCAGCCAATTAAGTTGTCACTGACTTTTTACTGAATCAGCCATTCTCTAGTTACTGCCATTGTTCACAAGTAATACAAGTTGAGGCCTAGTTCATCCAGCCTATTAGCAAACACATCTCTAACATAATCCACTCATTAGGGCCTACTGCAGTAGGCACTCTCTGCAGGCCAAGCCACACCACTGTTCCCACTGCAATTGGGACACTTGTCAATGTTGCCATTTGCTACTGCAGCTAAAGCAAGCCATAGACGTTTTTTTTTAAAAGTCGTAAATCGGTTGTTCAGACAACCGACGTTGCCACTAATTAAAAAAAAAAGTTGGCGGGTTTTAGTCCTGTCTACGGCCGTCAATTAATATAATAGCGGTGTCCCTGCATAGAGACCCGCTATTATAATTGACAGAAGAAATAGATTATGCAGAAGAAGAAGAAGAAGAGAAACAACATTGTATCTATTTGTACTTGAATAGAAACATCTGTATCCGAAATGCATACAAATAGATACAATGTTGCAACTTTTCTCTTCTCCATCTTCTTCTGCAAAATCTATTTCATCTTCTCCTCTTTTCTTCTATTCTTCTTCTTGATATTCTATTTCTTCTTCTCCGTCAAAATCTATTTCTTCTATTTCTTCTTTTCTTTATAGTCAATTTATTGTCAAATCAGCCAGAAGAACAGCCGATTTGACCATAAATTACCACGAAAATCGGCCGATCTAACAAATCGTCCCAGGATTTTCCACCTTGGACGATTTTCAAAATCTCTTAAAATTAAGAAAAACGGCCATTTTTCCCCACTAACGGTACAAATAAAATGATAAAAAAAAAATCGGCCGATAATTCGGCAAGGAAATCTATGACACACACAGTGACACAGTGCAGCTCAGTCTTCCCCCCTCCCCCCCTTCTCTGCTCAGAATTTGATTGACAGCAGCAGGAGCCAATGGCTGAGCTTCTTGTAAGAGGAGAGAGAAAAGAAGCACTGCTGCAGATAGGCACAGCGCTGGATTGAGATCGGGCTCAGGTAAGTATTTAGAGAGGGGGGAGCTGATGTGGAAAGGTTTTTTATCCTAATGCAGAGCATACAAAAAACCTTTTACCTTTACAACCACTTTAATCACATACACATCTGGCAGCCTCTGTTTGCAGTATAGTCAGCCAATAGGGATATTAAAGTGTTATAAAACCCATAACAGTAAAATCAGTCTGTATACGCAGTAAAACATGCTTGCTATACTCACCGTGGAACCTAAGGGGTTAATCCTCTGCATTGTGTAAAAAGGCTGTTTGATCCTGAGTTATCTGATCCTCCCCTTCTTTCAGGGTCCCCCTCTTATCTCCTGATAAGACATATCATATGGAGACACTCTGCACATGCTCAGTTTGGTGTGTATTGCAAGAGAAGTTGTTTTTTTTCTTGGGAGAGAGCCTGTGATCAGCACAGGGCCAATCAGAGTGAGGTCAGAGGTTCTGCATCCTCCTAGAGCAAAATGAGAACTCCTCCTACAAGCTTTAACTAGTGCTCAGCTGGACACTGATTGAAGTCACAGGACTGCTATATGCTGCTGATGGTATTTAACTGTTTGTATTTACTAAAATAATTGCACTTCCATGTTGTGCGTACTGTGGGAGACCAGGTATAGTGAATGCAGGGTCATGGGTTTAGTAACAATTGAAGACCCATTCAAACCACTACACTGTAGTAATGTACTTTACATGGGTTTGTACTTTGTGCTACCATTCCTTGGAAACTTAAAACACCTCCACAATGCACATGTAGTGCATTGTGCAGTGTGCTGTGAAAAATGCAGCCTGCAATATTTTTTGGTGTGAATGGACTCTAATGCCGACCATAGACGGGTCGAAAATCGGCTGATTAGTGGGTTAATTGGTTGGTCGTTTTTTGGGGGTTTTTGCACATTTTTTTTATTGGGCATGTTGGAAAATTTGCGGCCGATTTTGACGATCGTCCGATTTTCCCGGCATGATCCGTGGCCTCAAAGAAGAAAAAAAGATAAAAGAAAAAGAAGAAGAAGAATTCCAGTCCCCTTTATATTTTATATGAATAAGTCTTGCGGTTGCAACAAATGTATCCATTTGTATCCAAATAAAAACATCTGTATCCAAATAATGTATTACAATGTTTTTATTTGGATACAAATGGATACATTTGTTGCAACCACAAGGCTTTTTCATATAAAATATAATAGCGGACCGGAATTCTTCTTCTTCTTGCTGTCACATTGTATGGTGTGCTCCCCTGTCTCTGCAAGGAACAGAAGTTATGGGGTCAATGCCGGCCATAGACGGCTTAATGCCGGCTGTAGACAGGACGAAAATCGACTGATTTTTTTTAACATTGGTGGTAACATCAGCCGATCGAACGACTGATTTTTTGGGGGTTTTTTTGTTTTCTTTTTTAAATCGGTCGATTTTCGATCCGTCTATGGACTGCATAAGAGGTAGCTTGAAAGTGTACACAAAACACAAAAACAAAAGCTGCAGGATGTTAAAACCAACACAAGATGGCACTGTCCTGCAAATTCAGTGACACATTCTGCAGAGCAGCCCCATGGATCTTGTATGCTGAATCGCAGGACTTTGCCTGGGAGCAATGTATCAGAGGATTACATTTCCCAGAAGTGCTGACATGTGGGCGGGGGCAGATATATACAGAAGCCCAGGAGACAGGGCAGGAAGTGAGAGAGCTGGAGAGAGGAAGCAGAGAGAGAGTTGTGCTGACTTCCGGAGATCCGGACCAGGCTGCAGAGTCAGAGAGAGGAGAGGGAAGGAGGAGCCGCTGACCTCTGACCTTGCCACCATGTTTAGCGAGACAGTCTGCCAGCAGGGTAACACAGAACACAGTGACTAGACAGAACGCTGCAGGTGAGGCCATAGAACCTGTTGGGGCCCCCATCTGCTGAGAGAGAGAGAGAGAGACACAGCCAAGACCTGCTGGAAGCCACTAATCGGGTGAGAGAGTCCCATACACCAGTTAAGCAAGAGAACACTGACATTCTCCTCATACCTGATATTTTACCTGCACACAGTTGTGGACATTACATTCAGTTAACACGTGTGGCGGCCTAGTTTCCATAGCCACTACTGCTGAACACATTTGCAGCACAGTCAAATCATCAGAGCTGATCGCAGTGCCTTAATGCTGAGTTCACATGACCGCAGTCCCGCCTGGTCTAAGGCATTAGTGAGCACATATACAAATAAGTCCCCCCACGTAAAGGACAATTTGGGTCCGCCACACTTCTGTGTGGTGCAGGAGATACATAAAACTTGGCTCAGACAGGCGATCCAATATAAAAACTCTGCTCAGAGGTGCAGGGGATCCAGTATAACACACTGCTCAGATGTACAGGGTATCCAGTATAACACACCGCTCAGAGGTAGAGGGGATCCAGTATAACACACCACTCAGAGGTACAGGGGATCCAGTATAACACATCACTCAGAGGTACAGGGGATCCAGTGTAACACACCGCTCAGAAGTACAGGGGATCCAGTGTAACACACCGCTCAGAGGTACAGGGGATCCAGTGTAACACACCGCTCAGAGGTACAGGGGATCCAGTGTAACACACCGCTCAGAGGTACAGGGGATCCAGTGTAACACACCGCTCAGAGGTACAGGGGATCCAGTGTAACACACCGCTCAGAGGTACAGGGGATCCAGTGTAACACACCGCTCAGAGGTACAGGGGATCCAGTGTAACACACCGCTCAGAGGTACAGGGGATCCAGTGTAACACACCGCTCAGAGGTACAGGGGATCCAGTGTAACACACCGCTCAGTGGTACAGGGGATCCAGTGTAACACACCGCTCAGAGGTACAGGGGATCCAGTGTAACACACCGCTCAGAGGTACAGGGGATCCAGTGTAACACACCGCTCAGAGGTACAGGGGATCCAGTGTAACACACCGCTCAGAGGTAAAGGGGATCCAGTGTAACACACCGCTCAGAGGTACAGGGGATCCAGTGTAACCCACCGCTCAGAGGTACAGGGGATCCAGTGTAACCCACCGCTCAGAGGTACAGGGGATCCAGTGTAACCCACCGCTCAGAGGTACAGGGGATCCAGTGTAACACACCGCTCAGAGTTACAGGGGATCCAGTGTAAAACACCGCTCAGAGGTACAGGGGATACAATATAGCACACCGCTCAGAGGTACAGGGGGTCCAGTGTAACACACTGCTCAGAGGTACAGGGGATCCAGTGTAACACACTGCTCAGAGGTACAGGGGATCCAGTGTAACACACTGCTCAGAGGTACAGGGGATCCAGTGTAACACACTGCTCAGAGGTACAGGGGATCCAGTGTAAAACACTGCTCAGAGGTACAGGGGATCCAGTGTAAAACACTGCTCAGAGGTACAGGGGATCCAGTGTAAAACACTGCTCAGAGGTACAGGGGATCCAGTGTAAAACACTGCTCAGAGGTACAGGGGATCCAGTGTAAAAACACTGCTCAGAGGTACAGGGGATCCAGTGTAAAAACACTGCTCAGAGGTACAGGGGATCCAGTGTAAAACACTGCTCAGAGGTACAAGGGATCCAGTGTAACACACTGCTCAGAGGTACAGGGGATCCAGTGTAACACACTGCTCAGAGGTACAGGGGATCCAGTGTAACACACTGCTCAAAGGTACAGGGGATCCAGTGTAACACACTGCTCAGATGTACTGGGGATCCAGTGTAACACACTGCTCAGACGTACTGGGGATCCAGTGTAACACACTGCTCAGATGTACAGGGCAGGAGTGGACTGAAAACTCATGGGGCCCCCGGGCAATAGGGGATCATGGGAACCCTGTGTCCTTGAGTGTCCAACACTCTAAAAAGCCTATAAAAAAGGTACCAGGGGCATTTCATGGGGCCCCCTACTGACCCCGGGCCCTCGGGCAGTGCCCGAGTGCTCGAATGGTCAGTCCGCCCCTGGTACAGGGGATCCAGTACTAAACACTGCTCAGATGTACAGGTGATCCAGTATAAAACACTGCTCAGATGTACAGGGGATCCAGTACAAAACACTGCTCAGATGTACAGGAGAACCAGTGTAAAACATTGCTCAGATGTACAGGGATCCAGTGTAACACACTGCTTAGATGTACAGGGGATCCATTGTAAAACACTGCTCAGAGGTACAGGGATCCAGTATAAAACACCGCTCAGAGATACAGGGGATCCAGTGTAAAACACGGCTCAGATGTACAGGGGATCCGGTATAAAACACTGCTCAGACGTACAGGGGATCCGGTATAAAACACTGCTCAGAGGTACAGGGGATCCGGTATAACACACTGCTCAGAGGTACAGGGGATCCAGTATAAAGCACTGCTCAGATGTATAGGGGACCCAGTGTAACACTGCTCAGATGTACAGGGGACCCAGTGTAACACACTGCTCAGATGTACAGGGGACCCAGTGTAACACTGCTCAGATGTACAGGGGACCCAGTGTAACACACTGCTCAGACGTACAGGGGACCCAGTGTAACACACTGCTCAGACGTACAGGGGACCCAGTATAAAACACTGCTCAGACGTACAGGGGACCCAGTATAACACACTGCTCAGACGTACAGGGGACCCAGTATAAAACACTGCTCAGACGTACAGGGGACCCAGTGTAACACACTGCTCAGACGTACAGGGGACCCAGTGTAAAACACTGCTCAGACGTACAGGGGACCCAGTGTAACACACTGCTCAGACGTACAGGGGACCCAGTATAAAACACTGCTCAGATGTACAGGGGACCCAGTGTAAAACACTGCTCAGATGTACTGGGGACCCAGTGTAACACACTGCTCAGATGTACAGGGGACCCAGTGTAACACACTGCTCAGATGTACAGGGGACCCAGTGTAACACTGCTCAGATGTACAGGGGACCCAGTGTAACACTGCTCAGACGTACAGGGGACCCAGTGTAACACTGCTCAGACGTACAGGGGACCCAGTGTAACACACTGCTCAGACGTACAGGGGACCCAGTGTAACACACTGCTCAGACGTACAGGGGACCCAGTGTAAAACACTGCTCAGATGTACAGGGGACCCAGTGTAACACTGCTCAGATGTACAGGGGACCCAGTGTAACACTGCTCAGATGTACAGGGGACCCAGTGTAACACTGCTCAGACGTACAGGGGACCCAGTGTAAAACACTGCTCAGATGTACAGGGGACCCAGTGTAACACACTGCTCAGACGTACAGGGGACCCAGTGTAACACACTGCTCAGACGTACAGGGGACCCAGTATAAAACACTGCTCAGATGTACAGGGGACCCAGTGTAAAACACTGCTCAGATGTACAGGGGACCCAGTGTAACACACTGCTCAGATGTACAGGGGACCCAGTGTAACACACTGCTCAGATGTACAGGGGACCCAGTGTAACACACTGCTCAGACGTACAGGGGACCCAGTGTAACACACTGCTCAGACGTACAGGGGACCCAGTGTAACACTGCTCAGATGTACAGGGGACCCAGTGTAACACTGCTCAGACGTACAGGGGACCCAGTGTAACACACTGCTCAGACGTACAGGGGACCCAGTATAAAACACTGCTCAGACGTACAGGGGACCCAGTATAACACACTGCCCAGACGTACAGGGGACCCAGTGTAACACACTGCTCAGACGTACAGGGGACCCAGTATAAAACACTGCTCAGACGTACAGGGGACCCAGTATAAAACACTGCTCAGACGTACAGGGGACCCAGTATAACACACTGCTCAGACGTACAGGGGACCCAGTATAAAACACTGCTCAGACGTACAGGGGACCCAGTGTAACACACTGCTCAGACGTACAGGGGACCTAGTGTAACACACTGCTCAGATGTACAGGGGACCCAGTGTAAAACACTGCTCAGATGTACAGGGGACCCAGTGTAACACACTGCTCAGATGTACAGGGGACCCAGTGTAACACTGCTCAGATGTACAGGGGACCCAGTGTAACACTGCTCAGACGTACAGGGGACCCAGTGTAACACACTGCTCAGACGTACAGGGGACCCAGTATAAAACACTGCTCAGACGTACAGGGGACCCAGTGTAACACACTGCTCAGACGTACAGGGGACCCAGTGTAAAACACTGCTCAGATGTACAGGGGACCCAGTGTAACACTGCTCAGATGTACAGGGGACCCAGTGTAACACACTGCTCAGACGTACAGGGGACCCAGTGTAAAACACTGCTCAGATGTACAGGGGACCCAGTGTAACACACTGCTCAGACGTACAGGGGACCCAGTGTAACACACTGCTCAGACGTACAGGGGACCCAGTATAAAACACTGCTCAGATGTACAGGGGACCCAGTGTAAAACACTGCTCAGATGTACAGGGGACCCAGTGTAACACACTGCTCAGATGTACAGGGGACCCAGTGTAACACACTGCTCAGACGTACAGGGGACCCAGTGTAACACTGCTCAGACGTACAGGGGACCCAGTATAAAACACTGCTCAGACGTACAGGGGACCCAGTATAACACACTGCTCAGACGTACAGGGGACCCAGTGTAACACTGCTCAGACGTACAGGGGACCCAGTGTAAAACACTGCTCAGACGTACAGGGGACCCAGTGTAACACACTGCTCAGACGTACAGGGGACCCAGTGTAAAACACTGCTCAGATGTACAGGGGACCCAGTGTAACACACTGCTCAGACGTACAGGGGACCCAGTATAAAACACTGCTCAGATGTACAGGGGACCCAGTGTAAAACACTGCTCAGATGTACAGGGGACCCAGTGTAACACACTGCTCAGATGTACAGGGGACCCAGTGTAACACTGCTCAGATGTACAGGGGACCCAGTGTAACACTGCTCAGACGTACAGGGGACCCAGTGTAACACTGCTCAGACGTACAGGGGACCCAGTGTAACACACTGCTCAGACGTACAGGGGACCCAGTATAAAACACTGCTCAGACGTACAGGGGACCCAGTATAACACACTGCTCAGACGTACAGGGGACCCAGTGTAACACACTGCTCAGACGTACAGGGGACCCAGTGTAACACACTGCTCAGACGTACAGGGGACCCAGTGTAACACACTGCTCAGACGTACAGGGGACCCAGTATAACACACTGCTCAGACGTACAGGGGACCCAGTATAAAACACTGCTCAGACGTACAGGGGACCCAGTATAACACACTGCTCAGACGTACAGGGGACCCAGTATAACACACTGCTCAGATGTACAGGAGATCCAGTGTTTGGTGTAATATTGTTATGCTGTGTGGTTCCAGCAGCACTTCTCTCCTTGACTTGTCCCTGTCACACAGCCCCTCCCTTCCCTGGCTCTCCTCCTTCCCAATTGTATATTGAGCCCACCCCCTCCCCCTTAACCCCACCTTGCTGGCCCCTACCCTGGTCTCTCCCCCCCCCCCCCCAAATCTCCCTTCTTGCAGTTCTGTGCGGAGGGTTTTATGTTCCCTGACATTTGTCTGTGCTTTTCTCGGCACTCCTCTCATCCTCACTCTCCTCCCTTCTTGCTTCCTTCACAGCTGCGGGCCCTATTCTGAGTAAGGTGAGAGACCCCCCTTTAAGATGATTAACTTATCTGGCGCATGAAATAGTCTGCGTTGGAAGCTGCGTGCTTGCTGGATACGATACACCTAAGAGGCGGTGAGGAGAGGGATGGGCTGTACAAGATTTTGGGTGTACTGCAGCAACAGCACAGGGATGTGATCTTGACTGTATTATTATGCTGGGATAGGAATTGGAGAATTGTCAGTTTTACCTACGTGACTATGAGTTGTAGTTTGTGATCATATCTTTTATATATTTTATATATATACAGGTATTCATATCTTTGATTGCCATAATGCATTGTATAATGCAAGCAGTCATAAAGCCTAATAAATCAAAGTAAGAATTGAACAGATTAGTAATTGTCGCAGAAAGCTTCCGCGGTGCTGGAAAAGTCCTGTAGTTATAAAAATCAAATAATTGCTAAACACAGAACAGACAACAGGCAGGTCAGGGAAATCATTTCGGAATTCATAGATTTTGATAAACGCTCAACTCTAGACAGACCTGTCATTAAAAGTGATGATGAGGTTTATATACTCCTTTTAGCTGTACTCATGTGCAACTAACATCATTTCTTTCTGATTCAGACGATGCGCAGATTCAGAATACACATGCGGTCTATCTCCTCCGTAGAAGACAAATAATCAGCAAACAGTTGTAAAGATCATTTCCAGCTCTGTGTATGGTAATGAGGAGGCTGTTCGGAAATGCTCAATACTAATCTGCTGTCAAGCCCTTTAACTTCTTGCCCCCCTTCCTGACCAGGCGATTTTTTGCGATACGACGATGCATTACTTTAGCTGACAATTGCGCAGTCATGCAACACTACAACCAAATGCAGTTTATGTACTTTTTTTTACCACAAATGGAGCTTTCTTTCGGTGGTATTTGATCGCCTGTGCTTTTTTTTCTTTTTTGCGCTATAAACAAAAAAAGGCCGACAATTTTGAGAAAACAATATTTTTGACTTTTTGCTATTAAACATGTCCAGTAAAAAATACATTTCACCATAAATTTAGGCCAAAATGTATTTTCCTACATGTCTTTGCTAAAAAGAAATCCCAATACGTGTAAATAAATTGGTTTATGTGAACGTTATAGCGTCTACAAATGGCGGGATATATACACTGGAATTTTTATTTAAAATTTTCTTTATACTATTAAAGGCGGCGATCAGCGACTTATAGCGGGACTGTGGCGGACATTCTGACACTGGGTAGGAATTGACTGTCACTGACATCCCCAGTGACACTAATACAGTGATCAGTGCTAATAAAAATCACTGACACTGTACTAATGACACTGGGCAGGAAGGGGTTAACATCTGAGGCGATCAGATTGCTGTTTTACTGTGTGCAGTGTGTGTGCTTTACACTGTAAGCACACTACTTTGTATGGCTCTGCTATGCAGAGCCATACAAAGCAGTTAGAGGAGCTGACAGTGGAGAGATCTGTATTGTTTACATACAGATCTCTCCCCCATCAGTGATGTTCGGCATTCGCCGGGTGCCGGCAGGGAATCACCGGAGAGGACCAGGTGATCGACAGCTGAGGCCACCAATGGCGGCACGGGTAGGTCACGCAGTGCGCGCGTGCCCCCTACCCGAATATGCGAACTCACGTATATATGCGTAATTTTGCGCAGCCCTGCGGCAGTATTTCTGCTATAGTGCAGCAGGAAAGCGGTTAATAGCTTGTTCACACAGGCAATAGCCCTTGCTGCCCCTCTCACAAGTAATCTGCAGTGGGTCACTTTTCGGAGAACAGTTCATGTAGCTAGGATGAGACTGGTTGCCTCCTTACCACCTGTTTGAACCCTAAAAAGCCTGCACCAGCTGTAAGAACCTGCATTGAACGGGGTTGTAGTGCAGCCCCACTCGCTTGAATGTGTTGCGTTTGGCTGCGGTAGTGCCCATCAGGCACCATAGGGGGTATAATTTGTGCCTCAGCCATGAAGCAAAGTAGCAGAGCTGCGGATTTGTGTACAACCCTGTGCCAGTGCCTTTGCAGCTTAAAGTGGTAGTGAACTCATTTTCATTTTTACCTACAGGTAAGCTTAAGGCTCCATTCACACTTGGGCGTTTTTCAGGTCAATGCTTGACACTCAGAAACAATCAACAAGCAAAATCCAATTAATTTCTATGGACCTTGTTAATATATTATTATTATTATTATACAGGACTTCTATAGCGCCGACAGTTTGCTCAGCGCTTTACATTATGGAGGGAGACAGTACAGTAACAATACAGTTCAATACAAAAGGGATTAGAGGGCCCTGCTCCTTGGAGCTTACAATCTAGGAGGGAGGGGATAGTGGTACAAGAGGTAATTAGCTGTGGGGGATGGAGTGGTTGGGGGAGTGGGGGATTCCAGTAGTTAGCCGGGGTCAGGGTAGGCTTCCCTGAAGAGATGAGTTTTCAGAGTGCGCCTAAAAGTGAGCAGAGTAGGCGATAGCCTGATAGGTTGGGGTAGGGAGTTCCAGAGGATGGGTGAAGCCCGTGAGAAATCCTGGAGACAAGCATGGGAGGAATAGACAAGGGAGCTAGAGAGTAGGAGGTCTTGCGAGGAGCGGAGAGTATGGTTTGGGTGGTCTTTAGAGACAAGATCGGTGATGTAATTTGGGGCAGAGTTATAAATGGCTTTATACGTTATTGTTAATGTTTTGAATTTTATCCGTTGGGCAATGGGAAGCCAGTGAGGGATTGGCAGAGAGGGGTGGCAGATACAGAGTGGTTAGTAAGGTGAATGAGTCTGGCAGCAGCATTCATGATGGACTGGAGTGGGGATAGCCTGTGAGGTAGGCCAGTGAGGAGGGAGTTACAGTAGTCAAGGCATGATATAATAAGGGAGTGAATGAGTTGCTTAGGGATTTCCGGGGTTAGGAATGGTCGTATCTTGGAGATGTTGCGGAGGTGAAGTCTACATGAGTTTGTCAGTGATTGGATTTGGGGGTGAAAGGACAGATTGGAGTCTAGGATGACACCTAGTACCCTGGCGTGAGGGGTGGGACTGATGATAATGTTGTTGATCTTGATGGAGAAGTCAGTGGAGGTGGCACGGGAAGAGGGGAATACTAGGAGCTCAGTTTTGGAAAGGTTGAGTTTGAGGAAGTGGAGTGACATCCAGTCTGATATGTCACTCAGTAGGCTGGTGATGCGATTGGAGACTGAAGGGGTGAGGTGAGGGGTAGAGAGATAGATTTGTGTGTCGTCGGCATAGAGATGGTAGTTGAAGCCATGGAAGTTTATCAAGTGACCAAGGGAGGAGGTGTAGATGGAGAAGAGGAAGGGTCCAAGGACAGAACCTTGAGGGACCCCTACAGAGAGAGGGAGTGAAGAGGAGGAGGCAGCGTTATAGGTAACACTGAAGGAGCGCTGCGATAGGTAGGAGGAGAACCAGGAGAGAGCAGAGTCTCGGAGGCCAAGAGAGTGTAGTTTTTTGAGGAGGAGGGGATGGTCAACAATGGCAAAAGCCGCAGAGAGGTCAAGTAGTAGGAGTATAGTATAGTGGCCATTGGTTTTGGCAGTTAGTAGGTCATTGGTGAGTTTGAGTAGGGCAGTTTCGGTGGAGTGTAGGGGGCGGAAGCCAGACTGTAAAGAAGGTTGTCGTTGGTGAGATGGGAGCTCAGGCGATTGTATACTAAGCGTTCTAGGAGTTTGATATCTAGGAGCATCATATGAGCATTTGTTGCTTACAGCAAAACACCTGTCGCTCAAAAAAAGTACTTGTGCTACATTTCAAGCAGATCTGAGCTTTTTGTCCCCATAAACTTGAATGGAAAATGCCTAAAGAGTGGGAATGAGCATTTTTTCAAGTGTTTTTTTCAGGCGTTTTCAGCTCAAACAGCAGCTATTTCTATTGGCTACAGCAAAACCACCAAAAATAAAAAAACGCCTGAAAAAACACATATTTGCCAATCTCCTCAAGAAAACACTCAGACACCTGAAAAAAACCGCTTGAAAAAACACATATTATTTGCTCAAAACAACACTCAAAGAACCCTGAAAAAAAAAATCTTGAAAAAAACGTGTGAAAAACGCACAGTGTGAATGGAGTCTCAATGAGAACTTACCTGCAGATTCATTAAATATCTCCTAAACCTGCACCATTTAGGAGATATTTGCTTGTTTGGCAGGCGGTGGCATCAGCGCATGCGCACTGAAGAAATGGCAGGGTTGACATCATTGCGGCCCAGCCATTCAAGCGACTACAGCCTCTGAACCCAGAAGGAAAACCAGCTGAAGATCTGCTGCGGTGACAGCGTGCCACTGCATACTAGCACATTATGCCTGTACCTTGCAGAGAGTTTTTTTTTTTTTAAGTTCAAAGTTTACTACCGCTTTAAAGGGGCAGTAAAACCTCAGCTCAGACATCTTTTATTTATTGTCCCCATGAGAACGAGCCCTTAAATGTTACTAAACCCACAACAGTAAAATCAGTCTATGTGCAGTATATGCAGTAAAGCATGCTTGTTATACTCACTATGGAACCTAAGGGGTTAATCTTCCGCATTGTGTAAAAAAGGCTGTTTGATCCTGTCTTCTCTGATCCTCCCCTTCTTCTACTGTCCCCAATCCATCTGCTGTAGGACAGAGCTCTAAGAGTCACTCTGCACATGCTCGGTTTAGTGTTCGTGTTAGAGAGGTTTATTTTTTTTATTTGGGAGGGTACATGTGATCAGCACAGGGTTAATCAGCACTGTCCAGACAGAGGATCAGGGGTTATGCACCCTCATAGGACAGTCAGAGCAGAATAAAAACTCCTCCTACAAGATTACCCAGTGCTCTGCTGGACACTGATAGAAGTCACAAGACTACTACTATATACTGCTGATGAGAAAAGGTATTTAGCAGTTTATATTTACTACAATAATTGCATTTCTATGTTCTGTGTACTGTGGGAGACCAGATATAGTGAATGCAGGGTCCTGGGTTTAGTAACACTTTAAACCCAATAATTGTAAATTTTGCTTAAATCAGTTAAGCCAGCCATAAATGGATCAAAATTCGGCCGGGCTAGCAGGCAACAGCTGAACTTCAATCCATCTATGGGCAGGCTCGTTGTACTAAAATCGATCAACTTCAGTACAACCAGCCTGTCAATTTTTTTCATGCAATCACTGCTGGAGGCTATAGCTGTCAGCAGTGATCATTGTATTCTGCTAGGTAAAAAAATGCTCCCCATGCTCCCTGCTAGCAGAACACAATAGTGCTGTGGGAGGGATTCCCCTATCAACAGGAACAATTTACAATAGGGATGCTGATTTTGGTGGCAATTAAGAGGATTTCACTTAGTTTGGAAGATTTCCTCTTGCTTCCTTTTGTATCTTCAGGGCGAAGGAGTGAAGAGAAATCTCACCAGCAGGAAACTGGCATAAAAAAGGGGGATAGGGTTTCACCCTCTCCTACTCAAAAAATAAAGTTAAGATAAAATGAAATAAAGTAAAAAAAAAATTTGTCTATGGATAGACTTTGGGCTGAACTTATAAAAATTAGCATAGTTGTTTGTCCATCAAAACTGTAAATACATGTCAGAAATCAATTGTCTCCAGGCTCTCTTTTCTGCAGATCAAATGTGTGAATATGGGAAAATACCACATTATGGCCACTAGGTAGAGCTGATGAGCATACTTATTTCATATGATAGTCAGTGCTTTCTGGGCATTAATGCAGTATATTCAGGCAGTCGCACATTCAATCTGCAGAGAAAAATATAGCCTAAGAACATGCAGTTTTGTCCCATTCGCACATAAGGAATTTACACGCTGCTTCAATGAAACAAACAGCTATGCAAATGTATTTTTTATAGCTACATCCCTTTAAGTCTATGTTACAGAATGGTTACTTTTGTATGGGTTGGCAGGGCAGCACATCAATAGTGTAATCATGCAACAATGTATGGAGAATTTATTGTGAGGGTTTTCAGGTTTTTCACTGCATTGTGTTAACCATATAGATGCTGGATTAAATGTATAGCTTGTAGTATTCAAAGGACAACCCAGTTGGATACACTGGTCCCGTCTGCCTATGTAGTAATAGAACTCTCTTGATTGTTGGTTTGTGGTTTCTGATGCCTTAGCAGCCACATTACAATACATCTATAGATTCTGTGCCGTTGGTAGTACATCATTGACAGCACTGAAAATTAGTCACATCAAATTTTTGGAATGCATTGAAAATATCTGGAACTTACACATTTACTGTCATTGTTTGATTTTCTGTCATGTTACATGCTGATTGGTGCATAAAAACTGTATTAGTGTAAAAGGGGCCTCAGAGTAACAAATTTACATTTCGTTTTTCATAAATTCTGTTTTCACTAAAGAGACCCTGTCTCATGCCTATTGAGTCCCCAGTCACACTGGATGCAAATTGACATGTGATTTGTATGCCATGCTGTCGAAAACGTGCGCCCCAGAGACTGACGCAGTCTGCCATTTTGTTAAGAGTAGCCATGTTATTCCCTCATTCTCCTTCCCCCTCCCTTCCTGAAAGGCACAGTGACAGAAATGTGTGTGTACTGTTTATGGGTCACTGGCCAGCCAAGGCATCCCTAGGTAGGTGCCGAGCTGTCTGTGAAAGCTGTATCCTTTCTCACCTAGGAAGAGATAGGACTAGCTTTCCCAAGAGAGCTGGAGTCTCCCTGGCCAAAGTACCTGTGTAATTTCACGCCTAATGAAGGGATAGCAGAGCCTTCCCAGGAGTTGAAACGGACTCTGAGCTAATAAACCTAGCTCAGCATAGGTGACAGAATTAGATGAACACTTCTCAAATCAATTTTTCTCCTATGTCTAATATCTTGCAATATGAGAGACTTACATAAAAACCGGACACCTCGTCAGATGGCCAATCAGCAGCAAACAGTTTGATGGGTCACTCACTTATCTCGGACCATCAGGGAAGCCGAAACATAGAACTCGTGAACCGTGCAATATATATTTTCATAATTCATATCTAAATAATCCTCAGACTTGTCTGCATAATAATATACCCGCATGTGGACTCTCGCTTGTGCAGATGGAAAGTTATGGACCAGAATATGAATTATGAAAGATGTGGGCTCCAGTTTAGGGTTCCGCCTGACGATCCCTCCCTAAACAGGAGATTGGTCTTTTACTTCAGAACCACCCCCTGCTGGGAAACTTTAAAGCAGGCTGTCAAGCCTAAGAGTAGTAAGTTTGAAGACATCTCCCATTATTTAACATACCACCTGGGGAGACCTGTGCCTTTCGCTCTGAAACGTGATCTGCTTACATCCAAGGCTTAATGGCAAGTAACTTAACCTTTTAACTTCTCCCTGTTATCTCTTTGCTGTGCTCTGTATATATATATATATATATATATATATATATATATATATATATATATATATCAGTTACATCTTCTCTGTAAATATTTTTATTGCACCTGTTTGACCCTTTTAGTAATAAATCTCTCTTTCTGAAAGTGTTGAACTGTTTCTATTGCTCTTAATTGCAATTTACGAATCCCTGCCTTTAAAGAGACGCTACTGTTTGTTTTAACCCTCTGATAACAGGCCTGTATTATGACCAGGTTATGCAGTCGATTATATCAACCATTTTAGTGGTATAGCTGAACGTCGAGTTTCCTCTCTCTGAATAAAAAGGAGGTGGTGGCAGTGTGAATGGTTAATTGCCTAATTAACCTGACCCAGTAACAATCGATCCAGGCTGCTGGCACATCGATCTGTATCCATTAGCTGGAAAATCGTTGTGCAAGGTGCAGCTGGGTGTGGCATTGTTACGCACGTCACATTGTGGTTTTATGTCGGCTAGCCCTTCGGTCAAGAGTTTTGGTGAGAAGGTCTGGGATCTGACACTGTGATTGTGACATAATAGACGTCATGATCGTGGGATCGTCACATGTGGTGGCGGCGATCTTGGGCTCCGTGACACATGCAACTTGCAAATCGCATGCCAAGTCGCACCACATTGTCCGCAATTACAGTGGTCATATCGGTGCGGTTCCAAATTGGTCGGAGCCACACCGATTTATAAAGTAGTGCATGCAATACTTTTGGAGTGATTTGCATCGACATCTGTGTCAGGTGTCTTGCAAATCAAACCTGAAATTTCATCCGATTTTGAAATCGTGCAATTTCACTATAAGTTGCACAGTTTCAAAGTCGGGTTTGGTGTGACCGGGGTGTAAAGGCAATATTTTGGAGTCCCTTAAGAGCCCACCTCTCCAACCCACTAATACTCACTTCTCCCCCCCGCTGTTTCATTTCTTTATTGACACCAGAAGTCCAACCCCATGTAAGCTCCATGTTTGATTGTGTCAGAGTTTACCCAGGGTCAGGGGCGGACTGACAACTCATGGGGCCCCCGAGCAATAGGGGATCATGGGGCCCCTGTGTCCTCGCCCACACTCAAACCACACCCAAAAAAGCCTATGAAAGGTACCAGGGGCATCTCATGGGGCCTACAAAAAAAGAGAGGTTGTGAAAAGAAATTCACAAAGAAAGCGGCTACATTATGAACAGAATGTGATACTCAGAAAAATTTCCAATATGCTTTATTACACATACAAATTTGACATATGGGCAATCGCCCTGGTTTACCACCACCTCAGTATGAGACAATACACACAGACCTAAAACCATGTAAAAAGACACCAGTACCGGTCTAAATACCTGTGCAAAAAGGACAATGACTACAAGAATCTAAAGTCCCTGTGGCACTGGCGCATAGGTGAACACTTCCCAAAGGAGGTGTATACAAAAAATTATACCATAGGTATACCATAACACGTGTTATAATATGTAGACTATGCTACTACCAGAGTGGTTATATCCCAAACAGGGAGTTTCAAAAAATTATACCATAGATATTAATATCACATGTATGCAGTACGGCAAGCACAGTATGCGTCAAAGAGAAGGCATGCCTCAAGGCCTATATGAAACAAAACATAAATGTCATGTAAATAATGCGGTACATTCCTATGCCGGCACAAGTGGTTGGGGCCCATTCATCTGTGATTATTACCAGCTGTTTCCTAGGGCTCTTGAAAAAATATGCCCCATTTTTACCAGGATGGAAGGGTAGATGCATAAAGCAGTGCACTGCTTGAAATGGTTTCTTCACCACTACATGTGGACTACATACCACTTTCTGTGAGAAAAACAAGACACATCCCAATAGATCTTCTGCCTGTTGAAATACATGTGGTATATCTTGTTTCCTATACAAAGCACCATGATGTCCCCATCCTGTAGTGAAACAGACAATATATGGAAAGTCACTGAAAGAGCTTACACTCTATAAAGGATATATAGGTCATATATGTCACATAGGACCATATATCTAGTGTCCCGCAACAGTCCACTCACCACCTGTGCAATGGATAATAGGAGAAGAAAGAATATCCTTCATAGGTACTGCCATACAAGGCCAAGTAGGCCAGGGAGCCACCGCTGACATCCGCCGATATACCGCGGGCTCCAGCCTTTTCTCGGCGCCTGTGCTGCCTAAGCTTGCCTCATGGCATGTGAAAAATGGCATCTCATGGGGCCCCCTACTGACCTCGGGCCCTCGGACAGTGCCTGAGTTCCCAAATGGTCAGTCCGCCCCTGCCCAGGGTTAACCTCTTATTCCTACTCCTCAGGCCTGAGGAGTTCACTCCCAGTGATTGCCCACTCAGGCCCAAGCACTGCATTCTAGGGAGTAGTCACGTTAAAATATAAAAACTCATGACATATTTGGGTAGCTGTAGGACTCGTTTACACTAGTGTTGTCCTCTGAAAAGCAATCTGTGGTGGGTCACTTTTCAGAGCAGGTCTAACAGGTGGCTAGCAGGTACATTGCTTCCTCACTGCCTGTTTGGTCCCTTAAACACTTCCTGTCTGGCCCATGTACATAAACGGCCGGAGGGGAGCAGCGCAGGGGCGGGTTGCCGTTCATAAATGGCACCCGAATTTACAGGCTGTGCACGCTCCCTGGGAGTGCGCGGCACCGCGATCCGGTGCCCGCTGTGTCCAGAGGAACACCGATCTCTGTATGGGACCTCTGTGTGAGGTCCTGATCATGTGATCACTGATTGGCCAATCAGTGATCACATGAATAGTAGTAAGCAAGATGTCACGTCTGACATCATTGCTTACTAGTAGTGAAATCTGTGAATGATCACAGAGGTCACATGGTGACTGCCTTGTGCCATGTGACAAGCTGTGACCAATCACAGCTCTCATAGTATTTCTTAATGGCTGCAAGAATGCAGCCAGAAAGAAGGAGAAATTATTGCTTTTATGGGTGTAAAAGCAATCTGTATAAAAAAAACAAACAAAACTTCATCACCCCCCACAAGTAGTATAGTGTCACTATGGTGACACTGTACTGCTAGGGTGACAGTATGCTAAAAAAAAAAAAAAAAATACATAATAATATAAATAAATTAAATAAAAGTGTAAAAAATTTAGAAAAATTATAATTTTTGGTTATAAACTAATTTTGGTTATTTTTTTTTTTTTACTAAAAATATAAATGAATACATTTTGGCCAAGATTTATGAAGAAAGATTATTATTTATTTGCAAAATGTTATCACAAAAACACTTTTTTTCAAAAGTTTTGGATTTTTTCATTTATATACCAAAAAAAATTAAAAATCCCAGTGGTGAATAACTACCACCAAAATAAAGTTTTATCTGTCTCAAAAAATGCTAAAAAATTCATATGGGTACAGTGTTGCATGACCGCGCAATTGTCATTCAATGTGTGATAGCACTGAAAGCTGAAAATTGGCCTGGACAGGAAGGGGGTGAAAGCGTCCGGACTTGAAGTGGTTAAGGTCCACACCACAACTGCACGCATCGCTGCTGCTGCATTTGTACACCCTTGTCCAGGTGTCTTTGCAACCTAAAGTGTTACTAAACCCACAACAGTAAAATCAGTCTGTATATGCAGTAAAGCATGCTTGTTATACTCACTGTCTAACCTAAGGTGTTAATCCTCTACACTGTGTAAAAATGCTGTTTGATCCTGACTTCTCTGATCCTCCCCTTCTTCCAGTGTCCCCCTCTTTTCTCCTGATGACATCTGTAGAGTCACTCTGCACATGCCCAGTTTTGTGTGTATTGTTAGAGAGGTTTATTTTTTTCTTGGGAGAGTGCATGTGATCACAGGGCCAATCAGCACTGTCCAGACAGAGTGTCAGGGGTTCTGCATCCTCCTAGAGCACGGGTCTCCAAACTTTCTAAACAAAGGGCCAGTTTACGGTCACTTTAGGGGGGCCAGACTGTAGCCAGCAAGATTAGAAATTGTTCTATAGTCAGTTGGAGTAAACAGTGCCCAATCTTTGATATTAGGAGGAAGAATAGTGTCCCATTTTGGTGTCAGTGGGAGGAACAGTGTCTTGTATCAGTGGGAGGAAGGATGTCCCAAGGGCTAGATAAAGGCAAGCAAAGGGCTACATCTGGCCCTTGAACCACGGTTTGGAGACCACTGTCTTAGAGCAAAATGAAAACTCCACCTACAAGCTTTAACCAGTGCTCTGCTGGACACTGATAGAAGTCACAAGACTGCTATATACTGCTGATGAGAAAAGGTATTTAGCAGTTTATATTTACTAAAATAATTGCACTTTAAGGAGGGTGATAAAAATGCATTTTTGGCTATGAAATTGATCATTTTTTAATTTATCAATCAGCTTGGCTTGTAGAGAAGCAGCACCCAAATCTTCTATATTTGAATCATCTCAGTTTTGGTTGGGGGGTGTTTTTTTGGTACTTTTAGCAGTAGCACATGTTTTCATAATCAAGTAGGCCTGCTTTGGTCTGGGGGGGGGGGGGGTAGAAATTGGCCAGCAGCTCACTGACCATGTTCTGTGATTGTACACCCCATTAACACTCATCATACCATAAGAAAATATAGTACCTAAATAATGAAGTAACACACAACAGGGATTGTGGAAAGATTTAGTCTGAGGCCCCTTTATTGGGTTTAAATCAATTTTAATTATGAAACAACCTTTGTCCTTTAGTACCAAACAGAACCGTTGTTACCCATTAACAGACCAACGTGTTTAATTACTAGCACTCAAGCAGCAATATCTTACACCAAACAACAGTTTACCAACCACCAACAAAGTGGGTGACATTGCCCCATAAAGATGGACCTTCGATACAAAAGAGAACCATTGTTAACCAATAACAGACCAACATGCTTAGCCACCAAAACTCAAGCAGCAATATGTTACTCCAACCAAATAACAGCGTACCAACCACTGTCTACCCACAAAGTGGGTGACATTGCTCCATAAAGATCGACCTTCGATACAAACGAGAACCATTGTTAACCAATAACAGACCAACATGCTTAGCCACCAAAACTCAAGCAGCAATATGTTACTCCAACCAAATAACAGCGTACCAACCACTGTCTACCCACAAAGTGGGTGACATTGCCCCATAAAGATGGACCTTCGATACAAAAGAGAACCATTGTTAACCAACAGACCAACATGCTTAGCCACCAAAACTCAAGCAGCAATATCTTACACCAACCAAATAACTGCATACCAACCACCATCTACCCACAAAGTGGGTGACATTACCCCACAAAAAGGTGGAGCGCGGCGAGGGAAAATAACAAAGGAGAGGGTGGGTGAGGGAGCAGGTCAAAAGATCCAAAAAGAAGGCTGAGGAGAATCCAGAGGTGAGTCCAACTGACAGACCTGAGGTAAATGCGTAACCGCCAAGTGACAGGAAAGGATATACAAGTGAATGGTTATACTCATTGGCTGGATGTTTCCCGCCCTAAGATTTGTCACCAATCCAGTGCTTAGCAGCTGAGGTAAATCTTCCTCAGGCAGCTTTTCATCTGTAACACAAAACAGAACCAGCAAAGCAGCCACAGAGAGACTTGTACTTAACCACTTGGCAACCGCGCTATAGCCGAATGATTACTACAGTGAGACTGTCCAGTCCTGGGAGGGCGTCATATGACGTCTTCCCAGAACGTGCCGTCCTGCATGCCCCCGGGGCGCGCACCTGGCGATCTCCATGATCGCTATATCCTACGAACACAGCTGATAACGTGATGTGGTAAAAGGCCAATCACAGCGGCCTTTACCCACGTGATCAGCTGTGTCCAATGACACAGCAGATCACCGGTAAATGCAGTTGCCAGTTATCGGCTGCACTTTCCTCACGCTGTCACAGTGCGAGGAAAGTACTGTCGATAACCGGCAATTGTCGGGACGGATCGGCACCGATCATCAGGGCATAGATGATCAGTGCCCAGAAGTGCCACCCACCTGTGCCCAGCAGTGCCACCCAACTCCTGTGACCATCAGTGTAATCATCATATCCCGCCATTAAAGCGGAGTTCCAATGAAAATAAAAAAAAAAAAAGTCAGCAGCTACAAAAACTGTAGATGCTGACTTATAAAAAATGCACACTTACTTGTCCCTCGATCCCACAGTATTCCCCCCCCCCCAGCCAATTTCACAGTGGGTACCTGTCAATTTCAATACCCCCCCACTCCCCAAAGGTGCCAATCCTTAACGGGGAGCGGGGGACCAGTCCTTAAAGCGGAACTTCCCCTTTTGGGTGGAGCTCCTCTTTAAGATTAAAATTTATTTAAAAACAAATGGGTGATAGGTGTGACAATCGCATGGGGCCCCTTCTCTATTTTTTTTGTCTTTCACAGCCCTGGCATTCTTCTTGATGCAAAACTGCTGCTGTTGGCCAATTTTATCACCACTGTATCATCTAAGGGCCTCTGTATTTGGACCTGTCCTGCCACTGGTTAATTTTATCACCACTATATCATCTAAGGGCCTCTGCATTTGGACCTGTCCTGCCACTGGTTAATTTTATCACCACTATATCATCTAAGGGCCTCTGCATTTGGACCTGTCCTGCCACTGGTTAATTTTATCACCACTATATCATCTAAGGGCCTCTGCATTTGGACCTGTCCTGCCACTGGTTAATTTTATCACCACTATATTATCTAAAGGTCTCTGAATTTGGACCTGTCCTGCCTCTGGGCAATTTTATCACCACTATATCTTCTAAGGGCCTCTGCATTTGGACCTGTCCGGCCAATTTTAACACCACTGTATCATCTAAGGGCCTCTGCATTTGGACCTGTTCTGCCACTGGCCAATTTTTTACATATCTGCATCTGAAAGTTTGATGGAAATTGGCAAGCAGCAGGAGGGTTTTAAGAAGAGAGAACAGACCCCAATTCAGGAACAGGAAAAAGTAAATTGTTTCCCTGTAAGAATCAATAGTAACAACCATCAGATTATACCGTTTTTGTAAACATTGGCAAGTGTCAGGATAATTTGGCATCACGTAGGACAGGCCTAACCAGTTTGTACCTAACTTTTATTTCTGAAATTGGGATAGGGGTATATGGTGAACATGATGATGCCAAGAACAGATGGCCATGAATGCTGCACTTTGTGTACCAAACATTAATTTAAAAATTGCTGTTTTCTATCTATATATATATATATATATATATACACACACACACACATATATACATACACTAGTAATGGCGGCGATCAGCGACTTATAGCGGGACTGTGGCGGGAATTCTGACACTGGGTTGGAACTGACTAACTGCCACTGACATCCTCAATGACACTAATACAGTGATCAGTGCTAATAAAAAGGTTAACTGCGTGCTGTTTTACTGTGTGGCCTGTGTGTGTTTTACTGCATAAGCATGCTACCTATGCAGAGCAATACAAAGCAGCATGCTGGTGCTGACTGGTGAGAGATCTCTACTGTTTACATACAGACCTCTCCCCTGTCAGTGCTCCTCAGCGGGTGCCGGCGGGGAATCTCCAGCTGGGACCCGGTGAACGACAGCTGTAGCCCCCTATGGTGGCGCATGCTCGCCCCCCCCCATGCGGAAATACAAAATCACATATATATATATGTAATTTTGCACAGCCCTGCTGCCCTGTAGCAGTAGTTCTGCTATAGGGTGGTTGGGAAGTGGTTAATAAAGATTTTCCCCTTTAAAAGCCAGCAGGCAACATTTCATGCAGCTTCTGACTTTCAATGCCAGCTATCACAGGCAGCAGTCACCACTGAGGATAGGGAGCCAATCAGAGTGGTTCTGAAGCATGTGATCACAATGTCAGCTATGATATAGTAATCACATGCAGGCTGGGGGCTTAAAGAATAAAAATGAAAAAAACCTTTATCCTGCAGATGAAGCCTATTTTATAATGGTAGTATGCACCTTATATGTCATCCACTCTGGATGACAAACAATCTTCTTTGACCGCTTGCCTGCCACCCTATAGCAGAAATACTGCTACAGGGCGGCAGGGCTGCACAAAATCACGTGTGTGTATATATATATATATATATATATATATATGAGACATTTTCATTTCCGGGTAGCTGCCATTGGCGGATAGGGATGTCAATCACTGGGTCCTCCACAGATGTAAACAACACAGGTCTCTGTCCTGTCATCGTGGACATGCTGTGTTGTATCTCTCTGCACAGCAGAGAGGTACTAAGCAGCATGTCTCCAAAGTAAAACACAGCACACAGTAAAACACACACAGCACACAGTTAACCCTTTGATTGCCCCATATGTTAACCCCTTCCTGCCCAGTGTCACAAGTGCAGTGTCAGTGCTTTTTATTAGCACTGATCACTGTATTAGTGTCACTGGGGATGTCAGTGGCAGTTAGTTCCCACCCAGTGTCAGAATGCCCGCCGCGGTCCCACTATAAGTCGCTGATTGCCGCCATTACTAGTATAAAATAAAATTCCAGTATATATACACCGCCATTTGTAGACGCTATAACGTTTACATAAACCAATTAATTTACATGTATTGGGATTTTTTTTTTAGCAAAGACATGTAGCAGAATACATTTTGGCCCAAATTTATGCCGAAATTTGATTTTTAACATTTTTTTATTGGATATGTTTTATAGCAAAAAGTCACAAATATTGTTATTTTTTCAAAATTGTCGGTCTTTTTTTCGCAAAAAATTTAAACGCAGAGATGTTCAAATAGCACCAAAAGAAAGCTCTATTTGTGGAAAAAAAAAGACATACGTTTTTATGTATGTACAGTGTTGCATGACCACGCAATTCTCAGTTAAAGTAACTCAGTGCTGTATCGTAAAAAATGGTCTAATCAGGAAGGGGGGTAAATCCTCAGGAGGGCAAGTGGTAAACTTTGTAAACAAAGGGCTGGTTTACTATCCTTTTGGCCTCTGGCAGGCCAGACTGTGGCCAGCATGAGTAGAAAATGACCTGGCATGATTGGGAGTAAACAATGCCCCATCATCGATTTCAACCAGAGAAATAGTGCCCCATTGTTGGTTTTAGTAGGAGGAATAGTGCCCCATGGTTGGTATCAATGGGAGGAATACTGCCTCATTGACGGTGTCAGTGGGAGGAATAGTTCCCCATCAGTGGTGTCATTGGGAGGAATGGTGCCTCATCATTGGTGTCAGTGGGAGGAATAATGCGCCATCAGTGGTGTCATTGGAAGGAATGGTGCCTCATCATTGGTGTCAGTGGGAGGAATAGTGCCCCATCAGTGGTGTCATTGGGAGGAATGGTGCCTCATCATTGGTGTCAGTGGAATGAATAGTGCCCCATGTTCTGTCTCCAATCTAAGCATTGATAGTGTGATCTCTGTAACTTACAGTTGTGATGAGATAGCGATAACTTCAACCTCAGTTGGATACCACAGTCAGTGACTCAATCGATAAGACATTTTGAAGATCTTGTGAAGTTTATTCCATAAACTAAGAGAATCTTACAACAATGAACATTTGATAGGTCAAAAGATCATAATGTTATCTACTTTATGACATGAGGCTAGAGCTGCAATGCATTCCTGGGAAACAGGGAGGGCTATCTTTACAGCATTAACTAAACCAAAGGAAAGAGAGGAGCAGAAACAAAATATAGAAACACTTAAAAGGCATATGACAGTCATGTGAAACATGACACCCCACCAGTGGTGTCATTGGGAGGAATGGTGCCTCATCATTGGTGTCAGTTGGAGGAATAGTGTCCCAAGGACTGGATAGAGGCAAACAAAAGGCCGCATCTTGCAGTTTGGAGACCCCTGCTCTGTAGTAATATGGGGAGGCCAGTGTAAATAGTAGCTTGGCTGAAAAACTGGTATTACTTTTGCGGTAGACCTCCGTTTGCTGTTCAGAGAGATCTGAAAATGTATTTTGGGTGTGAACCCAAATCTAAAACAGCAGACTGGAAAGGGAAACCAGTATTAGAGACATACTATATATAAATATATTGCATCATAAAGAAACATATAAGCCTCACACAGCATTGCAACATGTTTCCTTTGTACAATCCCAACAGTAAAATGTGATAATGTGAACAAAATGACTAATAAGAAATACTGACTGTATGATAGCACTGCAAGTGAAGATAAAGATTTGATGCAGACAGCCTAGAATGAATGCTTTATACATTGCTGTTGTATCACTTACTGCAATGCGATGGCTTTTTGGCTAACAAAGGAGGGTGTGAGTTCCCATCATATAATTGAAAGATCCAAGATCATACAGACTACTGAGTTTTGGCATTGTGCTTTGAATGGCTTATTCTTATGCATGTGAGATTTGTATCCATTGTTCACATGACCTTGAGAACAAAAACGTCTGTTTGAAGTTGCTCATCCTGATGATGGTGGTGTGTGGATTGTTTAATCTTTGGAATAAGGACAATTATTTAGATCCATACACCACCCACAATAAGTACATTCACTTATTTTACGGAACTCCAGTCTCAGTGAATCCCAACTTCTTTTTGACTTTGATTCAGAAACCTAAATCATTAAAGCAGAACCGTGGCCAGACTATAAACGTTCAGAGTTTACATGATCTAAAAAGAGGCGTAAAAAAACCTTCAAAACAAGTGACCATTGTAGCTGCAGCTACTGTGGAGTAATTAATCCATAAAGGGGTTGTCAAACCAGTAAAGTGGCTAGCCTTTGGTGACACACAGATATGGAATAAATCCTCCAACATAGGGTGTATCTGTTTATCTGCAGTTCTCTCTTTCACATTCCCCTAAAGAACACATTTTGCAGAGCATTTCTGAGCTTTGGGAAGCAGGGGGTGGGGATCTGATGTCACATACTGTACAGCATGGAGTTGAGTGTAATCTGAGACCTGAGTGGACACATTCCCTCTTCACAGTCTAATAGGGAAACATGGCTGTCAGCCACCTGCTGTGTGCTGCTTGGTGAAGAGGAGGCATCTCCCCAGATTGTTTGGTGCTGGCATAGACTGTCAGAAGTGATTAATGCAAATAGCAGAGGAATAACACAGCTGACAGAAATCACTAGATGCTTTAGGTTAGGGCATGTACACACTATAGAGGGACATGCTTTGTTCATTTTAATGACAAAGGTTTACAACACTTTAACCCTTTCTAAAAGGCCCTGCATGTCTCCTCTAGGCTCCACTCAATGTATTGAAGTGCAGACTGCATTGGTGTGATCAGATGATTTATTTGCAGAGGAGATATCTAGAATCTAACAGACCCCAGATTTCTCAGAAACAAATACCTGTCACTGCCTGTTGCTATGACAGGGGATATTTACATTCCCTGTGATAACAATAAAAGTGATTAAAATAAAGAAAAACAATTAAAGGAACAGTGTAAAAAAAAAAAAAAAATAAAAATAAAATGAAGGCACCCTCAAATCCCCCCCCCATGGAGTATTTATTTATTATTTATTTCAGGTACTTATATAGCGCTATCAATTTATGCAGCGCTTTACATATATATTGTACATTCACATCAGTCCCTAACCCTCAAGGGGTGTACAATCTAAGGTCCCTAACTCACATTCATATACAAGGGCCATTTTAGACAGGATCCAATTAACCTACCAGCATGTCTTTGGAGTGTGAGAGGAAATGGGAGTACCCAGAGGAAACCCACGCAGGCACAGGGAGAACATGCAAACTCCAGGCAGGAGGAGCCGTGGCTGGGATTCAAACCAATGACCCTAATACTGCCAGGCGGAAGTGCTAACCATTTAGCCACTGTGGAGTACGCAAGAGTTAGCCCCGTGTCGGCGTTGCACCATGCATGTGAGGTAGCGCCAGGAACATCAGATCGAGGGCTGTAATTCTATCTCTAGAATGCCTGTGTGAATCTAAAGTGGTAGCCTGTAAGGGCTTTTAATGTGTTGTTTATGGATATTAAAAAATAAAAAAATGTATAATGGTTTGGGGGTTCAAAGTAATGTTCTAGAAAAAAATAGTTTTTTTTCATGTGAACAAAAATTGCTAGAAAATGCTTGGTCTTCCAGTGGTTAGAAGAGTGGGTGATATGTGGCATAGGCTTCTAATGCTGGGCATAAAATGCTAGGATAACAACCCCCTCCCCCCACAAATTACCCCTTTTTGGAAAGTAGACACCCCAAACTATTTGCTGAGAGGCATGTTGCGTCAATAGAAGAATTTATTTTTTACCACACGTTTTTCAAAAATGAAAAAAAGAAATAAATACATTTTTACACAAAGTTGTTACTTAAATGATATATTGCTCACACATGCAATGGGTATATGTGGAATTGCTCCCCAAAATACATTCTGCTACTTCTGAGTATGAGGATACCACATGTGAGAAACATTTTGGCAGCCTAGCTGCATACAGGACCCCAAAATCCAATAAGCACCTCCAGGTTTTTAAAGGGCTTTATTTCCTCATTACACTTCCTAACTGCCTAATACAGTTAATGCCAGAAATGACAGAATAGTACAACCCCCCAAATGACCCCTTTTTGTAAAGTAGACACCCCAAAGTATTTGCTAATAGGCATGGTGAATATTTTGCAGATCTTGTTTGTTGTCGCAAGTTTTTGGAAAATGAAGAAAGAAAACTAATACAAATTCTTTTTTTCCCAAAACCTTGTGACAAAAAATTAGACCTGCAAAATGCCACTTATTAAATTCCTTGGGGTGTCTGCTTTTCAAAAAGATCATTTGGGGGGTGTTATCTTGGCATTTCAGGGCCTCTGAAACTGACAGCTAGCGAGAATGAAAATGAAATGGGGAAATAACGCACCTTCAGTCTTTCAAAGTGGTCATTGGAGTTCGGGTGCCTGTATGCGACTAGGCTCTCAAAGTCTCACACACATAGTATCCCCATACTCGAGAGAAGTAGCAGAATATATTTTGGGATGTAATTTCACATTTACCCATGGCTTATGTGATCATGCAATATATCATTTAAGTGACAACTTTGTGTAAAAATAAATAAAATACATTTTTTTTAAATTTTTCAAAAACTTGTGGTAAAATAAAGTATCCCATTGAGGCCTCTCAGCAAATAGTTTGTGGTGTTTACTTTCCAATAAGGGGTCATTTGGGGGTTTTGGTGCGATCCTGGAATTTCAAAACCTCTGAAACTGTGATAAGTAGTGAGGAAGTTTAATGAGGAAGTTACGCACCTTCAGGCTTTCAAAGGGGTCATTGGATTTCTGGCTCCTGTATGTGGCTAGGCTCCCAAACAGTCTCACACATGTGGTGTCCCCACACTTGGGAGAAATAGCAGAATATATTTTGAAGTGTAATATATACAATACACCCATGGCATGTGTGAGCAATATACAATTTAAATGACAACTTTATGTGAAATAAAAAAAAATTAGTCATTTTCCAAAAAGGTGTGGGAAAAAAAAAATATTCCATTAACTCAACATGCCTCTAAGCCAACAGTTTAGGGTGTCTGCTTTCTGAAAAGGGGTAATTTGAGGGTGTTTGTACTGCCCTGGCATTGTAGCACCTCATGTGATAGGCAGTCAGAAAGTAAAAGCTGCGTAAATTCCAGTATCTATACCATAGTTTATAGATGCTATAACTTTCACACAAACCAATTACTACACTTTTATTGGGATCTTTTTTTACCAAAGACATGTAGCATAATATATTTTGGCCTAAATTTATGATGAAATTTGAGTTTATTGGATATTTTTTATAAGGGAAAAATGTATTTTTCATCTTTTTTAGTTTATATTACAAATAAATGAAAAACCCAGTGGTGATCAAATACCTATTCTATTTGTGTGAAAAAGGACACAAATTTCATTTAGATACAGCGTTGCATGACCGCGCAATTTGCAAAAAATAGCCTGGCCAGGAAGGGGTATATCTTCCAGAGGGCAATTGGTTAAGCTGTAAACGGCATTATTAACTTCAGCTACTTTCTACTCAGTTTGACTGACACTGTTTCTCAAGTTATATGTGTTAAGGCCCAGTTTGTCCTCTACTAGTTATTACACTTCCAGCATATCCAATTACAAGATCCTACCACATTGTTCCACAGGTCAAGCTGTATTATTGCTTCCATCACAGTTGGCCCCGTTTGACAAAGAGCTCCATTGCTGCAGTTTGCCACTGTGATCCAAAGAGGAACGAATCACTACAGGAGCGTGTTTTGTCCATTCTTTAACCACTCCATGTCCGGACACTTTCACCCCTTTCCTGTCCAGGCTAATTTTCAGCTATCAGCGCTGTCGCACTTTGAATGACAATTGGGCGGTCATGCAACACTGTACCCATATGAATTTTTAGCATTTTTTTTGAGACAGATAAAACTTTATTGTGGTGGTATATATTCACCACTGGTATTTTTATTTTTTTCTATATAAATGAAAGTACAAAAATTTTAAAAAGTTTTTATTATAAAATTTTGCAAATAAATAATCTTTCTTCATGAATCTTGGCCAAACGTTATTCAGTTATCCTTTTAGTAAAAAAAAAAAAAAAAACCCAAATTAGTTTCTAACCAAAAATTATAATTTTTTTTTTACTTTTTTTAAAGTACTGTCACCCTAGCAGTACAGTGTCACCATAGTGACACTGTACTACTTGTGGGGGGTGATGAAGATTTTAAATTTTTTTTACACTGATTGCTTTTACACCCATAAAGGCTGTAAAAGCAATAATTTCTCCTATTCTCTGGCTGCATTCTTGCAGCCATTGAGAAATACTGTGTGAGCTGTGATTGGTCACAGCTTGTCACATGGTACAAGGCTGTTGTGCATAGCCTTGTACCATGTGATCTTTGTGACCATTCACAGATTTCACACATAGTAAGCAATGATGTCAGTAAGTGACATCTTGCTTACTACTATTCATGTGATCACTGATTGGCCAATCAGTGATCACATGATCGGGACCTCACACAGAGGTCCCGTACAGTGATCGGTGTTCCGCTGTGTCTGGAGCTCCCAGGGAGCACGCGCAGTCCAAAATGGCGGGCGCCGTTTATGAACGGCAACCTGCTCCTGCACTGCCGTTTTATATACAGTGAGGAACAGAAGTATTTGAACACCCTGCGATTTTGCAAGTTCTCCGACTTAGAAATCATGGAGGGGTCTGAAATTCACATTGTAGGTGCATTCCCTCTCTGAGAGACAGAATTAAAAAAAAAAAAGTTCAGGAAATCACATTGTATGATTTTTAAAGAATTTATTTGTCTTGCACTGCTGAACATAAGTATTTGAACACCTAAGAAACAGCAAGAATTCTGGCTCTCAAAGACCTGTTACTGTGCCTTTAAAAAGTCCATCTCTACTCCACTCATTAATCTAACTTTGTAGCACCTGTCTGAGCTCTTTAAAGACACCTGTCCACCCCACAGTCAGTCAGACGCCAACTACTACCATGGGCAAGACCAAAGAGCTGTCAAAAGACAGAGACAAAATTGTGGACCTCCACAAGGCTGGAAAGGGCTACGGGGCAATTGCCAAGCAGCTTGGTGAAAATAGATCAACTGTTGGAGCAATTGTTAGAAAATGGAAGAGGCTAAAGACGACTGTCAGTCTCCTGTGGACTGGGGCTCCATGCAAGATTCACCTCGTGGGGTATCACTGATAAGAAAGGTAAGGAATCAGCCCAGAACTACAAGGAAAGAGCTGGTAAATGACATGAAGAGAGCTGGGACCACAGTTTCAAAGGTCATTGTTGGTAGAACACTACGCCGTCATGGTTTCAATTCATGCATTCACGGAAGGTTCCCCTGCTCAAGTCATCACATGTCCAGGCCCGCAGATACCATACATTTACTTCCTTGAATTCTGTGATACATATTTACTATGTCTTGGGGGCTGCCATAAACATAATGTGCAGATGATAACAAGAAAAAGCAGTAAAATAGATTCCCTATCCCCCCCAAGCAGCAAAATACCACCCCAGCAGCAACAACCGATCACCCAGCAGCCAACATCAATGTAGTCTCCAGCAGCCAGCAACAATAGACCGCTCCCTCAACAGTAGATCTCTTCCAGCAACAATAGATCCCCATCAGCAAGAATATACCTTCCCAGCAACAATAGACCATCACGGAAAAATAGACCCCCTCCAAGGACAATAGATCCCCCAGCAGCCAGCATCAATAGACCTTCCAGCAAATCTCAGCACTCCTTGCCATTAATTATATTCAGTGCTGGAGGTCCCGGAAGTGAGTTCCCTCGCTTTCCCACTGAAAAAAGTCTTCATTACCTTCATACCCGCTTAGATATTTAAAGTGAGCACATACTTAATTTATTAACCAACATCCACTGCATCTACTCCTTCAATAAATCAATCCCATTGAGGGGTTGTTCACACAAGCGTTTTTGTATATTGAAGCATAAGTTTGTAGCCCATTCTTCTTGAATGGGTCATCAGCACACCTCAGCCAAATAAAAAAATAGATCCTGCACTTTTTTTTTATTGCAGCACAATACATAGAGCATATGCATCAGTGCGTTGTAATGCTCTATAACACATGCCATGACGCACATTATGATGTAAATGAGTGCTCAGTGTTTTGCAGAGCAAATCCCCTGGCAGTGTCATGTGCCTTTATAACATATTACCATACAGAGACTGTGCAGTGATGCCTTCTCACAGGCTGCATCATCTACAATAAAAAGCAGACCATTAGAATCAAGTAACTTGATTTTAGAAGATGATTTTATGGTACATTCATAATTTATTTTTATATGTGAAGTTTTATATTTCATGTATCGAGGCTTTATTTACTAATCTATGTTTTTATTCTAATGCCCTGACTTCTACTCAAATTTGTATATTTTTTTACTCTGATTTTTTTGCTTTGATTTTTTTTTGTGACATTTGTGTATAATATTAATTTTTTTAATTGATAATTTTTCGAGTGCAGGCACTTTAAATTGAAGGCCCCTTTCACACGAAGGGTCTATTCAGGTCCGTCTGTCAGTTTTTCAGGTGGACTTGATCAGATGATCGATGTATCCCTATGGACCAGCAGGTGTAAACAGGTTTGTTTCCCTTTATTCCCATCTACGTCTGATGCAGTCTGCTAAAAAAAATGAAAACAGGTTTGTCCCAGGGGCGGACTGACAACTCATGGGGTCCCCGGACAATAGGGGATCATGGAGCCCCTGTGTCATTGCCCACACTCAAAACACACCCAAAAAAGCTTATAAAAAAGGTACCAGGGGCATTTCATGGGGCCCCCTACTGACCCCGGGCCCTCGGGCAGCACCTGAGTGCTCGAATGCTCAGTCCGCCCCTGGTCTGTCCTCTTCCATTTAGGCAGACCTGAGGACAGTCGGGTGTAAACAGACAGTGGAGTCCTTTTGCCAAGAGAGAAGAGCAGGCTCTGTCTGTGCCCGCTCCGCATAAACAGAGCGGACACAGACCTGTCATCTGTACGCTCTGCTCTGATCAGCAGGAGGTTAGCAGACAGATCCCCTGCTGATCAAAGCGACCCATGTATTCTGAACAAGCAGTAAAACACTTTAAAACAAGCCTTCATTTACCTCTGTACCTGCTGGAATTGTAGATATTTTCTTCAAATGTCACAACAAAGGTCCTGAAGTCATAGCTCCTTCCTCTTTCTATGCTGCAGAGCAGAATATTGGCAGCCTTCCAGCTTGCAACATTGTATTTCACATGGTGACATGGGTGTCAAAGTCAATACATCAATGGAGTAACATAAGGAAATCTGTGACTTTTGTGGTAGGTAGTGTGGCTGTGGAATGCACTAACCAGATAGCGCATTGGAGTAAAATGACCTACTCCTGGTCACTGGATAGGGAACTCTGCCGGAGTGTTGGTAGTCTCTGCCACAGTCACCAGAAACATCTGTATCGATAAACGTTCATCCGATATGTTGTGGAATCCTTTCTGACAGCAACCTCCAGGGGGTGCAGTGCACGCTCATAAGACAGGAGTCACCTTGAAGGCTCAAAAATAAACCCAAAAAGAGAGGCCTCCGATAGTGTAGTAACTTTTATTAAGGGGTGTAAAAACAAATGAAGCACTTACATGATATATTCACAATTCCAGGTAGGTACAAGAATGGCCGCCCGTATCAAGGTGTGGACTATGTGGACAGTGGTAATAAGTCAAATAGCATCTCCCTAACGCGTTTTGTGGCAATGGCAAGTGGCAGTGGCAAGGGCAATGGCCCTTTGACAACGTGCCATTGCCACGAAACGCGTTAGAGAGATGCTATTTGACTTATTACCACTGTCCACATGGTCCACACCTTGATACGGGCGGCCATTCTTGTACCTACCTGGAATTGTGAATATATCATGTAAGTGCTTCATTTGTTTTTACACCCCTTAATAAAAGTTACTACACTATCGGAGGCCTCTCTTTTTGGGTTTATTTCCGAGCCTTCAAGGTGACTCCTGTCTTATGAGCGTGCACTGCACCCCTTGGAGGTTGCTGTCAGAAAGGATTCCACAACATATCGGATGAACGTTTATCGATACAGATGTTTCTGGTGACTGTGGCAGAGACTACCAACACTCCGGCAGAGTTCCCTATCCAGTGACCAGGAGTAGGTCATTTTACTCCAATGCGCTATCAAATGCGCTATCTGGTTAGTGCATTCCACAGCCACACTACCTACCACAAAAGTCACAGATTTCCTTATGTTACTCCATTGATGTATTGACTTTGACACCCATGTCACCATGTACACCTTAGTTTGATTAAGAGTGTGTTTCAGTATGGGTTGTAAATACTAGTACTTATATGCTAGCTGCGTTTATCTCTATTGAGTTTGTCATATTGCATTACGAGGTAATCTCAATATTCTAGCGCTGCATGCTTTTTCTCTTTGTGACTGTTATCTTATGAGGCGTTTTGAGGTTTGCCTTTCATGCGAGCTGCTTTATATTCTGTTCTAATATCATCCAGCGCTCGTTTTACCCCCTTTTGTTTATTTATTGTATTTCACATAGCAATGAAGTTTGTAGGCTTCGTGCACACTAGCATTTTTTATAAACTCAAAAAATGCTAGAAAAAACTCTGGATGAAAAACACTAATAGCGTTTTTGTACTGGCTTGTAGTAGTATTTTAGCAGTGTTTAGTAGCATTAGTGTTTTATTAGTATTTTTATAGTACATGAAGAAGAAAAATGCTCAAAAAAACTGTAAGGAACTCTTTAGTAGAGTTTAGGAGTGTTTCTGCTGGGAAAAGGCTCCTACAAACTCTACAAAATTTTTTTTTTCTGCTTCTAGAAGCTGAAGCTTGAAAAACGCTTAAAATTGTGTGAGTGACACATAAGATAGCACTATTAGCTTCTAGGAGCAGAAAACAAAATGCGCAAAATAGCTTTTAGCAGCTTAAAAAAACGCTAGTGTGCATGGAGCTATACACTGAATCCAAATCTTTCAACATCATTTTCAGTTTAACACACTTGTTGGAAAGAATTTAAAATAATGCTTTGCTTAGTGGTTAGCTCACTGAAAAAAATGACTTCATTGAAATTAAACTAATGGTTTACCTGTACAGCTGTATGTTTATATGCAATATTTGTTTACAAACATTTAATACCCGCTTCCTGACCACCCTATAGCAGACATACTGCTAAAGGGTGGCACAGGTGCGCAAAATCACGTGTATATATACGTGATTTTGCTTTCCTGGGTAGGGGGCACGCACGAGGTGCGCATGTGCCCTACCCGGACCGCCACCGCACAGCCATCCAAAGCAGTGTGATTACAGTGAAGCACTAACACACGGCCCCATAGTAAAACGCACACGGTTAACCCTTTTATCGCCGCTAATGTTAACCTCTTCCTGCCCAGTGCCATTAAGACAGTGTCAGTGACACCAAGTCAGTTCCTCCCCAGTGTCAGAATGCCCGCTGCAGTCCCACAGTCCCGCTATAAGTCGCTGATCGCCGCCATTACTAGTAAAAATATATATATAAAAAAAAAAGCCCAGTATATATACCACCATTTGTAAACGCTATAACCTGTACGTAAACCAATTAATTTACACATATTGGGATTTTTTTTTAGCCAAGACAAGTAGCAGAATACATTTTTGCACTAAATTTATTTTGGCATTTGATTTTTTAAATTTTTAATGTTTAATTGCAAAAAGTCAAAAATATTGTTTTTTTCTCAAAATTGTCAGTTTATTTTTTTTAATAGCGCAAAAAATAAAAACCGCAGAAGTGATCATACACCACCAAAAGAAAGCTCTATTTGTGGGAAAAAAAGGACGTAAATTTAATTTGGGTGCAGTGTTGCATGATAGCGCAATTGTCAGTTAAACTAATGGAAAAAATGGCCTGGCCAGAAAAGGGGGTAAATCCTTTGGAGGGCCAGTGGATACATGACAAAGGGTTTACAGAGCACAATGAGTTAGGTAAAGCAGCGGGAAAAAAACAGCTTGATTTACATCTTCAATTGTCTGATAGAATGTTCACACTCTGCCAGATAATATAAAATGCTGCCGTGATGACTTATTTGAGTTAAGCCTGGTACACAGGCAGTTTTTTCTTTCGTTCAACCCAGTTGGCTGACTGATAAAGAAAAATGAGGAGCTCGCTGTACTAACTATGTGATGTTAGTAGAGCGATCTCCCTACTGAGCTAGAACACACCGCTTAGCACTTGCAACCATTGGCTGTGAGCATTGATCAAATGCTGATCAGCTGCTGTTTTTCCAGCATGCCCGTTCAACAGAAGCCGGATGTTCTTCTGGGCCCTGTCGGACAGGCTGCTGAACACACAGGCCGGATATTGGCTGGTTTCTGTTGAACCAGCTGATATCCAGCCCGTGTACCAGGCTTTATTTTAACAATGGACTTCTTTCAGTACACCTGAAATGTAATCATGCTAATTATGTAAATAGGAGCACCACCTCCTGTTTGGATAAATGTTTTCTTAGTTTTGGATTGGGAAATGGTAAGAATCCCTGTTTTTGTAGTTTTTACGGTTATCTGCGGATTTGAGGATTTCCTCCTTGCTTTCTGTCCTGCTGACAATGTTTTACCAAAAAGGAAGTAAGGGGAACTCAACAGTACCAAAAATAGAAACCATTTCTTTAACAGTAGTGCAAGACTAGAACCCCACCCAGATTTTTATTAGTGTGTGCCTGTTGCAGATATTGACTCATTTTTTGTCTAGTAAGACTATTGTCACCAGGTAAGGTAGCATGGGTAAATCTATCTAACAAAGCTCCAAATAGCAGTAAAAGCCAGACAAAGGTTCTAATTCTTCCCTTTCTATTCAATACTAATAAAAGGATTTGGGCTTTACAGAAACGTTAAAAGATATGTTCACCTTCATTAACATGTTACACCTGTATTTAGGGTGTACTATGTTACTAAAGAGTACCTGTCCACACCTCCAATTCCCCCCCACCACTGTGATAGTGAGCGGGGGACCTTCTCCTTGCATCTGCTGTCACAATATAACCACCTCCCACCTGGCCTCTAGACAAATGATGGCTGGGCTAGCGCGCTGTCATCCTGTGTGGACGTCATATGATGTCTTCCAAGGATCGCGCCTTGAGCACGCCCCAATGGCAATCTGTCACTCGCTGTGTCCACCAGATACAGCGAATGACAGATCAGTGAACTGGGTTGCTGCCAATACCATGTGATCACTGTGACCAATCAAAGCAGATCACATGGCAACTGTACACACTGCATGGCTTCCATTCAAACCATTCTTTAGGTCCTATTGTGTTGATCTCTGTGATTGGTCACAGTAATCAAACGGTACAGACAGGACCAATTACAATAGTACACACTGAATGAATAGATTTCATTCATTAAAAAAATGGTTGCTTATAATAGTGATTATCACTGTTATAAGCAATCATAATGTAGCACCCTCCTAATTGCTAGATGAAGTAAATTTAGTTTGGCTCCACTGTAGGAAGAGGAGCAGGGGTTAATTTGTATTTTGACTGTGCAGTGCGCCAAGGTCTGTGGCTCTGCTACCTCACCCTGTTTTCTGGAACTCTGTGGATGGTTCTAGAATCCAGTGGGTGGAGGAGCAGACATTGCACCCTGAATATTTATGGTATTCTCACCATGAGGGGGCAAGGCTCAGAAGGTAGTGGAACAACCAGTAAATTCTGAGGACCCTGAGAATCAGGGAAGAAGAATCTAGGGTTCGGTTGCCTGGGAGGACCCCAATGCTGGGAAGAGAGTGAGCGAGAGGGAGAGAGCAGAAGGCAGAGGCTTCACACACTTTATCAGTCTTAGCTGAAGACATCCTGAAATCAAGTCTGTATAGCAGTGTGTCGATAGAGCAACCTCTTGGATTCCAAGAACCACTTAACCTTTTCACTGTCAGGCCCTGTGCTCCACTTTTAAACTCAGGTGGCCAGGCCATTTTTGCAATTTTTCCATTGCTTTTATTTTTCCCTTACAGCTTTCAGAGTTTAAAAAAGACTCCCAAACCATGCATTTTCTAAAATCATAGGACCAGTAGAATAGAAGGAAGGTGATACTGTTTTTTTTAGTCCCTGGGATATCTGCGCAAATGTTTATCAAAACAATATTTTTGCTAAAAGTACACTCAAACCCTTATTAATGGATACATAAATAGCAAAATTGTCAAAATTCCTGCTAAATTCCAACTAAATATAAAAGTTAAAACTGTATTGAGTTAATAAGTAACAAATATTTGTACATTTTAAATTGCACTTTTTTGCAAAATGGTGAAAACTGAAAGTAAAAACAATTTACTCTAAAACTTTGGAGGTTACCATTTTTCACTTGCAGCCTTCATAATTTGTATAAGGCAACCCCCCCAAACCATACATTTTCTGAAAGCACATGCCCTGTAGAATTAGAAAATGTGCTACTGATTTTTAAGCCCTGCAATAGTTCATCAAATCGCTATTTCCAGTAGAAATACACTCAAATATTATTAGTGCACACAGACACAACATAACTTTCAAAATTCCTGCTAAATTACTACTAAGGCTCGTTCAGAAGGAGCAAACTAAAATGTATGCCTCTGTAGGGCTGTGTTTACCCACACGGGGATATATAGGTGTTCCATGCATCCCTGTGCAGGCGGTCCCATTCATGACAATTGAGATGCAACATATGCACAGGCACAGCTGCTGCTCCCAGTCTAACATCCGTGTGATTGTGGATGCATGACCCCGATCACAGACAGTGTGAGCTCAGGGACATGCACCTAGACCCACATGGATGCCAAATTGGGTGCAACAGCTGTATTTGTGCAGTTGCTACAACCCAAATGACATCAATGAGACTGCATGCACAGGGATGCATGGAACACCCGTGCATCCCTGTGCAAGTAAACATGGCCTTGCAGTGGCGTATGCTGTAGTATGCCCTGTATGAGAAAGGCCTAACCATATTTTGTTTTTTTATTATAATTTATTTATTTTTACAATTTTACTTTTTAAATATTAACATTATTGTTATTTTTTTTTTTTTTGGCGGGGATGGGGGTATGGAAGTGGATGAGTTATCAGGGCTCTAAACAGACCCTTGATGTCTCTTTTGTGAGAGAGAGAAAAGGGACTAAAGTCAGTCCCTTTCTCTGCAGCATGAGCTGCACTGTGCATGAAGAAATCTGTATAGAGGCTCCCACTCATTCAAAAAATTGCAGTATAGTAAACACTCATCCGTGGCACGGCTCTCTCAATGGCTGCTGTCCATTGAGAGTACAGTGCCCATGCACCGGTGACATCACTGGCGCTTCTACAGTAAATATCTCCTAAACAGTGCACGTTTAGGAGATATTTACAGTACCTACAGGTAAGCCTTATTCAAGGCTTACCTGTAGGTAAAAGTTGCCAAAGTGGGTTTGCTTCCACTTTAATTGGACATTTTTTTACCTGCAAAAATATATGCATTTAATATTTTTTTTAGGTGAACTTGGCTTTTAATTATTTCTGATTTGCTCAGTAACTGACCTAGGGCAGCCTATAAAAGTCTAAAACTACACAGCGCCTGGCTCCTGTTCATACTATAAAAGTCTATGTAGCTGGCTAGAATTTGAGCAGTACTGCACTGAGTCAGCCAGGGAAAAGTATACAGGTGCATCGTAATAAATTAGAATCATCAAAAAGTTAATTTATTTACTACTCGATCCCCTCATGTTTTGCATTGTATTGGTATTGTTCTGCCACATGTTCTGTCCCCCTTTGTAATGTACAGCGCTGAGCGAACTATCGGCGCTTTATAAATACTGTATAATAATAATAATAATAATACTACTGCATGCCACACCGCATTAATGCAGTAATTCATGCACAAGGAGCCCCGACCAAGTATTGAGTGCATACTATACTGTACATGGACATACTTTTCAGTAAGCCAACATTTCTATATTAAAAATCCTTTTTTTTTTAATTGGTCTTATGTAATATTCTAATTTTCTGAGTTACTAAATTTTGAGTTTTCACTAGCTGTAAGCCATAATCATCAAAATTAAAAGAGAGAAATGCTTGAAATATATCATTCTGTGTGTAATGAATCTATATAATATATGAGTTTCACTTTTTTAATTGAATTACTGACATTTTTGATGATATTCTAATTTATTGAGTTGCACCTGTAGTCAGAACAGGTGGATTGTGTAGGTTTTGCGGTTGTTAACATGATCTGAAATCTTCTGTATTTTTTACTGGACATGTTGGGGTAGGTAGGTAGAGATATGGGGGTATTTTCAAAAATATATTTTTTATTACAGTATCAGTTTAAAGTGTTGAAAGTTTTTTACATATTGCATTCTCTGCATTAAGGTAAAAAACACCCAACCAACTACTCCCCTAACCCTAAGCACTTACTTGACACCTATCCAGTGCTGTCCTGTCTGCAGCCCCGCTCTCCTCTCTTCCTTGTCTCACAGGAGACACTGAGGGCAGCAGGAGCTCCTGCTGTTGTCAGCTGAGGAGAGAGCAGGGGCATGGCTTATCAGTGCTGTGTGTGTCTGTGGATGCACACAACCCGGGTTCAGGAGCGCACCTGCACAAGTGTGCTCTTAGCAGCTGGCTTGCTAATGGGCACTCAGAAGGAGCAAGCAGGAGACTGCCAAAGAGGAGTTAATGGACCAATCTGTGCAATATCATTGCACAGAGCAGGTAAGTATAACATCTGTTTTTTATTTTAGGAAAAAAAAATATAGCCTTTAGTATTACTTTAACAATTGGCCTCAGTCTGTTTCAGGTTCCCTATGACATTAGGTTTTACATTCATTAGTTAGCGGTGCTGCAGCAAAATATTGTTTTTGGTGATTGGTTCATTCCTTAGAGACATAACTGCAGTAATAGTTTTTTGATTGGGCCTCAGGAGGATAGGAACATTAAAACATGACATTTTATCTGGTGCAAAAACAGCATATTTCTCTTCTTTCTAATTAATTTAACTTAGAGATGTTATAGTTTCATTAAATCAGCAGAAAAATAAACAATGGGTTTCTGTCCTTGTACTTACTGTTGAATATATTTGTTCTTTGTACTTATCAGAAATTTAATAGCTCAGTGGATCTCTGAAGGCTTTTAATTATTCAAATCATTGTATACCTAGTAATGGTTCATCAAATTTTGCTGGACATGTTCTGTAATGTTAGACTTTTCACCACTTATCCAACTTAGAGCCTAACGCAGGGCAAAAAAGTTTCCCCATGCAGTGGAGCCATGCCTGTACTACAAGGGTCAATTGGTTTTGTCTAGGGCTGGGGTCTCCAAATTTTCTAAACAAAGGGCCAGTTTACTGTCCTTCAGTTTTTAGAGGGGTCAACTGGGGCCAATTGGGAGTAGAAAAGGTCCCAACGCCATTGGGAAAAAAATACCCCATCTTTGATGTCGGTGGAAGGAATAGTGCCCCATTGTTGGTGTCATTGGGAGGAATTGTGCCCCACCATTGGTTTCATTGGGCCCCGTAGTTGGTGTAATTGGGAGAAATTGTGCCCCTTCATTGGTGTCAGCATGGGGACTTTTGCCCCATTGTTGGTATCAGTGGATGAAATAGTACCCCAGGGGCTTGATAAAAGCAAGCAAAGGGCAGCATCTGGCCCCAGGGCTGCAGTTTGGAGACCACTGTTCTAGGGGCAGGAGAAAGGAGATATGCTTACCTGATCCTCCTATCATCTCCACAGGAAACCAGTCCCTGCGGTTTCTGCCCTCTGTGGTCTAGAGCAGTCCACTGTTATTTACATCACCAAGCCCATAGACCTGCTCTGGATGTGAGAACATCTGAAACAGCCCACCACTGGATCGTGGGGGAGTGTTATTTGCTGCTTGATTGGAGGATCAGGTGAATATAACATTTCTAGTCGCCCCTGGGCAAAACAAGCAGTTAACCCTTGCAGTGCAGTCACAGCCCCATTGCAGGAGAACTGAATGTCTTCTCTCTTGAGAAGAGCAGATTAAGGGGGGATATGATCAACATGTATAAATACATCAGTGGTTCATATAGTGAACTCTGTGTAGAGTTATTCACCCTGAGGTCATCACACAGGACAAGGGGGCACTCTTTACGTCTGAAGGAAAAGAGATTTCATCTCCAAATACGGAAAGATTTCTTCACAATAAGAGCTGTGAAAATGTGGAATAGACTCCCTCATGAGTTGGTTCTGGCCAGCTCAGTGGATTGCTTTAAAAAATACTGGATTCTTTCCTAGATACACAGAATATAGCTGGATACTAACATTTATAGGTAAAGTTGATCCAGGGAATATCTGATTGCCTTTCAGGGGAAGAAATTTGTTCCCCTGCAGGAGCAAATTGGATCATGCTTTGCTGTTTTTTTTTTTTGCCTTCCTCTGGATCAACTGTGGGTATAGAATTATAACTTTTTTTTGGTTGAACTGGATGGACTTCGGTCTTTTTTCAGCCAGACTAACTATGTAACTATCCTGTGTGCATGAGGCCTAAAACCGCCCATAGATGGATGGGACCTCACCCAGTTAGTAACTACCAGCCGAGACTTGATCCATCTATGGGCACACTGGTTGTATTGAAGTCAATCCATCAATCAACTTCAGTACAACCAGCCTGTCAGATTTTTTGCATGCGATCACTGCCGGTGGCATTATAGCAGCTGGCAGTGATCATTGTGTTCTTCCGGCAGGGAATGCTCCTCATCAGCAGAACACAATAGTGCTGTGGAAGGGATTCCCTCATCAACATTGACTGTGTTGACGGGGGAAATCAAACGATTTTCTTTCCTTCCACACGTAGTGGATAGAAAGAAAATTGTATAATCTATGGCCTGCTTAAATGTCCGTAAAACCACTGTTATGATTTTTGTAACTTTGTTCTTGTTCTTACTAAAAAACTGGAGTTTCCTCTCCACAGCCACCCATCTGCATCAGACTTGCCCTCAAAGATTTGGATCTGATTGATGTCAGTGGAGAAAGAATTCCAGTACGTAGTAAGGACACGTTAAGGTGTGTGATATCCTTTGGCCCAGGGAATAAGTATTCCCACCCAACAGAGGGGATGCTACCCTAAATTCACACATGAAGGTGACATTTGTTCACAAGGCACAACAATGTAAGGGTGAGGGTATTTACGTTAGTTCCAGAAATGATTGGATCCAGAGGTATTGTACATTCTTCATGTACCTATTATATTCTCCAGACCAGGTGCAGGTTTAATATTTCAGGATAGGATTTGCTCATACCAACACATAAACAGTGGATAATCTATGCAACATTTTGGTTTTTCGCTACAAATTTGGTATGTCTAGATTTTTATAGATATTGGCTATATGCGGGGTATACTATTTGTGAGTGAATTTATACCTGGAATGCAGTAGCTGATGGTAGCATAACACACATTGCTATACAAATTGTTAGGTGGATGAATAAATGCAGTCTAGAAGATGGCTGAAACACATCAAACACACTCCCCTGAATAACTTGCATATATCAGTAGTTAAAGAGAAAAGTTGGCAACCCTTCTGAGATCTGGCTTTGATGTGCAAACACAAGTGCAAACTCTAAGGTTCCCAGAGGACATCCCAAAATAGAACTGAGAGTTTGCTTAATGCATTGTGTATATACAAAGAGAGTCTTATCTCATCCAACTTTATAGAATGCATTAAACGATTATCAAGAAATAATAGCTGAGTAATGGTGGACAGATTAGTAATAGGTGTGTAATAAAGCATACCCTACCTGTCAATACCTGAGTGTTTATTTATTCCGTGAGGTCACCAGATTCCTGTAAAACGCATGTACCGTAAGTTTGTTTCTTTTTTAATTCTAGCCTCTTGTGGTTAATAAGCTACCGTATCTTTGCAATCTGTATCTTTGTCATTGGGACCAGCTAAGGGTGGCCATACATGGATCAAAATTCAGATGGTTCAACAGGGACTGAATTACTACATGTATGGTGTCACAAGTTAGCCTGCAGCCTCTTGTTTGTTTGTCTTCCCTCCTTGCTGTTCTTTCACATGTGTGTTTCTCTGTGCTCACCTATGGGCGTCGTCTGCTATTCTCTGGGTTTTATGTGCTTCCCTTTCATCACTTCCTGGCCCGCCTCCTAGCTGACCTGTCTATTTAAGACATGCTCAGTCTGTCTCACTTTGCCTGAACAAGGTTTGTTGTCTGAGCTCCCCTGTGGTCCTCTGAGAATCCGTTCTAGTATATCTGTATACTGACCCCGGCTTGTCCCTGACATTCCTCCTATATTGTCTATCCGTGTACCGACCTCGGCTTTGTTCCTGACATTGCCTGTCTTCCGCCTGTCCTGATCTCGGCTAGCCTACTGGATCTCCTGAGTCTACTCCCATCGTACTCTGCTCCTGCTAGTAGTCTCTTCTACCTCAGCTGGGTGTACCTGGGGGCCGCGACCTGGTCCCAGCCTGCTGCAAGTCCATCCCCACCATCAGGGGCTCAGACTCCGCGCCCTGGGGAACCCCAAGCTGTGGATTAAGTGCTCACTACCACAGGTGCTAACATATGGACAGGCTGGCTGTACACAAGTCAATCTATTGACACTGATGTGGTGCGAAATTTGCACTGGTTTCTGTGCGATTTCCGCACTGCATCATAATCACATCCCGTTCACATGAACCATTGTGGGTGTGTATTTTAAGATAACGAAACCCCCAAATCAGTTTGCTAAACACAGTGCGATGTGCAGAATCGGATTTCATGGGTGTTCACACCGATTGTAGTGCGGACCAAAAAAAGGGTCCTGTACCTTTTTGTTGTGTATGTGGTGCGATTTGAGCCGTATAGAATTTGCATGTGATTTGCACAGGAATGTGGTGTGGTTCTTGTGCGAATCACATGTGGTATGTTGCATCGCATCAGTGTGAACCTAGGATAATGCAGGCCATAGATGGGGAGAAAACCGGCTGATTTTTCTTTAAAAAAATGACAAATCGGTTTTTCAATCGGCCAATCGTTACCAGGAACGGTAAAAAAAATCGGCCAATTTTCATCCCGTCTACAGCCGGCAAAAAGTGTCTCTGCAGAGAGCTCCGCTATTTCTTTGACATTTATAGCGGCTGCAACATTGTATCTATTTGTATCCATTTCGGATACAGATGTTTTTATTCGGAAACAAATAGATACATTGTTGCAGCCGCTATAAATGTCAGAGAACTGTCAAAGAAATAGCGGAGCTCTCTGCAGGGACACTTTTTGCCAGACTGGAATTCTTCTTCTTCATCCTCTTCATCCTCTTCTTCTTCTTCATCTTCTTCTTCTTCATCCTTGTCTTCTTCTGCATCTTCTTCTTCTTCCTCTTCATCTTCTTCTTCATCCTCTTCTTCTTCATCCTCTTCTCCTTCCTCTTCTTCCTCTTCTTCTTTTTGTCTTCCTCTTGCAGGTCACTGCTCATGCGCAGATTTTTTATCTGTAAAAAGATCGTCCGATTTGCCCATCATTGCCGCCAAAATCGGCCGATCGGCAAAATCGGTTGATCTTTTTCAAATTTTACCGATAAAAAAAATCTGCCAAAATACCGAAAACCGGCCGACCTATTAACCCACTAACGATCCGAAAATCGGCCGATTTTATTTTCGGCCGAAAAATCGGCCAATTTTCTACCCATCTATGGCCTGCATTAGTCTGTGTGAAAGTTATAGAGTCTACAAGCTTTGGCACCAATCATTGAAAATTGATCACACCTGATCACACCTTAAGCACTGAGGGTCTTTTTCTTTTCTTGAAGCCCTAACATGCTAGGAAAGTACAAATAGCCCCCAAATGACCCCTTTTTAAAACTTTACAGTCCAAGGTATTTAGTAAAAGACGTGAGTTTTTTGAAGTTGTAATTTTTTCCCACAATTCTCTGGAAAATTACAAATTTTTTTTTTTTTCACGCATAATTGTCATACTTGCAATTGCACTCCAAAACACATTCTGCTACTCCTCCTGAGTATTGTAATGCCACATGTGTGAGACATTTCTACAACCTGGCCACATACAGAGACCCAACATCCAATTAGCACCTTCACACGTTCCAGGAGCATAAAAGGGGCATAATTTACACATCTAATTTCCTGACTACCTATCACAGTTTTGAAGGCCCTGGAGCACCAGGACAGCAGAAACACTCACAAAATGACCCCATTTTGGAAAGTAAACATCCCAAGGTATATTTAATCAGGCATAATGAGTCTTGTGAACCTGTTTTGTTTTTTTTTTCCAAAAGTTTTTAGAAAATGTGAAAAGAAAAATGAAAACTTTTTTTTTCACACAAAGTTGTCAATTTATAAGATATTTCTAACACACAGCATGTACATACCAAGAATGATGCCCCAAAATACATTCTGCTACTCCTTTTGAGTATGCTGATACCACATGTGTGAGACTTTTCCACAGCCTGGCCACATGCAGAGACCTAACATCCAAGTAGCATCTTCACGCATTCTAGGAGCATAAAAGGGGCATAAATTAAATATCTCATTTCCTGACTACCTATCACAGTTTTGAAGGCCCCGGGCACCAGGGCAATGGAAACACCCACAAAATGACCACATTTTGGAATGAAAACACTCCAAGGTATATTCTATGAGGCAGAATGAGTCTTTTGAAGATGTCATTTTTTTCCACAAGTTTTTGAAAAATATGGAAAGAATTTTTTCACACAAAGTTGTCAATTTATAGGATATTTCTTCTATACTCAAAAATACATTTTGCTACTCCTCTTGAACATGACAATACCAAATCTGAGACTTTTTCACAGCTTAGCTGAAGAAAGGATAAACAAAAGATTACATGTGCTTTTAGTAGAGCAGTTGTCTGCAGAGGAAAGCATTAGGCCAGGAAGCAGGCAACAGCCACAAGAATCTCCCAGGCAGCAGGCAGGAATATGATGGATAAACAAGCCAGGGTCAGAACAGGCAGCAGGCTGACATCCAGGCAGCAGGCAGAAACATTGTCCATAAAACATTGTCCATAATGGTGGAATGTCTTGGGTCAGTAAAGAGAGCAAGAAACATTGTCCATAAAACATTGTCCATAATGGTGGAATGTCTTGGGTCAGTAAAGAGAGCAAGAGGAGATATGGTCAGCACAGCCAAAGTATTGGTCCAGGCAACAAGCAGGAACATGGTCCATAAAAAGTCCTGGGTCAGTACAGGCAGCAGGCAGAAATATGGTCAGCACAGCCAAAGTATTGGTCCAGGCAGCAGGCAGGAACATGGTCCAAAAAAGTCTTGGGTCAGTACAGGCAGCAGGCAGAGATATGATCAGCACAGCCAAAGTATTGGTCCAGACAGCAGGCAGGAACATCAGGCTTAGGGCCTTGGTCAGGTAGGACTGGGGCATAGGGGTAGAGGCTTTGTCCCACCCAATCTCTTTGAAGCCTCTGGACAAACAGACCCTGTTGCGAGAATTGCAAACCCCGGAGAAAACCATAATTTGGTTTTCTCTCCTCTGAACCCTTTCACATATGTGAGACCCCTGTGTTATCTTGAATCCCACTGCTACAGTAGCAGGGCAAAAGATCAATCCAAGCGGCAGGCAAAAAACATTGTTGATTTAACAGGCTGAGGTCAGTTCAGGAAGAAGGCATAAACGTGGTTGATAATCCAGACAGCAGGCAGAAGCATAGTCGATAAACAGGCCAGGGTCAGTTCAGCTGGAAAGCAGAAATGTGGTGTAGAAACAATCCAGACGGCAGGCAGAGTCATTGTCTTTAAACAGGCCAGGGTCAGTTAAAATGGTAGGCAGAGGTATGGTCAATCAAGGCAGCAGGCAAAAGATCAGCACAGATAATAAAAATGGGGAAATTGCTGGCTGTTAAAAATATGGGGAACTAATATTTTACTAACGTGTGAAAATGTCGGAAGCAGCCTCCGATGCATAGGCCTGGTTGGAAGTGACATTGGGGACAATGAACACTGGTGTCTCTCCTAACTCTCCCTCTGCTGCATACCCTACATTTTTTTTTGGCATCTTCTTCCTGTTTCTAATGGTGGAATGTTCTCAGGGAAATGGCTTTAATGAAGTCTGCTGACACAATGGGAGCAAATGCTTTGTGGTAGAGATCCTTGCTGATAGATTAGGGCAGTGATTACATCTTCTATAAATTTGAGGAAGGTGGTAGGTCTTTCCATTGTCTTTTGATAGGTGATGTATGCATTAAAAATGTCCATGTGGAAAAAGTGTATTGCAACTTTTTTATACCAGAAGAGGGACTTCCTTGTTGATAAATAGGCCTGCAGCATCTGATCGTTTAAATCCACCCCCTCCATGAATCGATTGTAATTGTAGATACACTCTGGCTTTCAGATGGGACCTCGTCTTCTGTGAATTTCCACCATGGTGTCATTGTTGTTGGTGGACAGAGCGTAAACATCTCTCCTATCCTTCCACTTCACAGCCAATACTTCCTCGTTCCTCACAATTGCAGATTTCCCCCTTTGTAGCCTTGTGCTCACTAAATTGTGTGGGAAGCCCTTCCTGTTTGTTCGTGTGGTACCGCAGGCCATCGTTTTCTTAAGGTACAGGTTGCGGAAAAGGTGGCAGGCTTGTGTAATAATTGTCTAGGTAGATGTGATACCCCTTTAGGAAAAGCCAGGTCCCAGATAATTTAGGTTGGGCACCCAGGTGGTTGGAGCTTGGAGTCTTTGCCTTCATAGACGGAAGGCATGCACATATCCAGTGACACTTTCACAGAGCTTGTTGAGCTTCAGTCCATACCTGTCCCTTTTACTGAGAATGTGTTGCTTGATTCCCAGCCGGCCAGTAAAGTGGACAAGAAATTTATCCACACAGATATTTTGGTCAGGGACATAATATTTTAGAAATGTTGTTTGTCTTAGCCAGGCTGATATCGGGGAGGGCACTGGGAATTATCAGTGAAATGCAGGAAGTGCATTATCATGTCACAGCGTGACCTGGACATTACAGCTGAAAAGATGGGAACGTGTTGGATAGGGTGGGTAGACCAATATGAATGTAATTTGTTTTTTTTGTAAGCCTCATGTTGATCGTAAGGCCCAAAAACAATTTAAACTCCTCTACTGTTAGCCGCCTCCATTCATATGGATGGGCATAGCATAAATTGGCTGCGATATATTGTTGGGCAAACAGGTTAGTCTGATCCACAATAAACTGAAGGAAATTATCAGGTAAAAATAATTTTAAAAAATCGCATCGGGGAAACATTGTCTGTGTTGGGCTGCACGCCTGGTAGTGCGGTGAAAGGGGAGATTGTAGCTGATCCTGAGCTGGAAGGCAGCCATAAAGGGTTTGCCAGAGCGTCTGAGAGGTATGTTTGGGCCCTGACTCTTTGGGGTTTATTTACTAAAGCTGGAGAGTCCAAAATCAGACTCCCTTCTGCATAGAAACCAATCAGCTTCTAACCTCAGCTTGTTCAATGAAGCTTTGGCAATGAAACCTGGAAGCTGATTGGTTTCTATGCAGAAGGGAGTCTGATTTTGGACTCTCCAGCTTTAGTAAATAAACCCCTTTGGGTCTGTCGTGATATTTCAATGCTGGTACTGGGCCTTGCATCCTGGGGTCTAGCTCCGTTGGCGTTTGCCGATTGACCATTTGGGTGTAATGGCACTGGTACATTGGCGCTGCTCGTGGTTGCCTGCTCTTCTGCATTAGTTTTCTTTTTTTAGGCCTTTTTTACCTCTGTTTTCACCTGGTAATCTGGCCAGAAACACACCTCCTGTATTAGAGTGCCTACACTCTGGATGAAGGAGCAAAGGGGGGACATTTGGACAGCAGCATTGTCAGTCTGGATGAAGACGGTGTTCTTTGGACTAGCAGATTTACCGTATTTTTCGCTACATAAGACACACTTTTTCCCCCAAAAAAATGGGGGAAAATGTCTGTGTGTCTTATGGAGCGAATAAGGAGCTGCCGACCCGGAATTCCCACCGCCACCATGTTAGAATACTGGGCCGGCCACTCGGCTCTTCTGTGCTCCTCTGTCCTACCTGTTCCTTGGTCCAGCACTGTCTTCACAGTCTTCTCTCCCAGAGCCGGCATCTTTAGTGTGGGCACCCAGCTGTGACAGTTTGTGGCTTCACAGCTGGGTGCCCACTGCGCATGCGTGAGAAGTGCAGCGCTTTATGAATGGTCTGGCAATCTTCTGGGATCTGTCACGTGTCCCAGAAGATGGGGAGGAAGGAGAGCTCCGCGGAAGTGGGAGCAGGTACCTGTCAAATTCGGGTACCCGCTCCCACCCCCCTCCTCTGCTCCCAAAAGGTCTGCAGTCTCTGGTCATCCCCTGTACTATGTCCGCAGTCTCTGGTCATCCCCTGTACTATGTCCGCAGTCTCTGGTCATCCCCTGTACTATGTCCGCAGTCTCTGGTCATCCCCTGTACTATGTCCGCAGTCTCTGGTCATCCCCTGTACTATGTCCGCAGTCTCTGGTCATCTCCTGTACTATGTCCGCAGTCTCTGGTCATCTCCTGTACTATGTCCGCAGTCTCTGGTCATCTCCTGTACTATGTCCGCAGTCTCTGGTCATCTCCTGTACTATGTCCACAGTCTCTGGTCATCTCCTGTACTATGTCTGCAGTCTCTGGTCATCTCCTTTAGTATGTCTGCAGTAGACATACTACAGGAGATGGTCAGAGACTGCAGACAACCTACAGGAGTTGTCAAAGACTGCAGACCCACTACAGGAGTTATGTCTGCATTCTCTGGTCATCTCCTGTAGTGTGTCTGCAGTCTCTGGTCATCTCCTGTACTGTGTCTGCAGTCTCTGGTCATCCCCTGTACTGTGTCTGCATTCTCTGGTCATCTCCTGTTCTATGTCCGCAGTCTCTGGTCATCTCCTGTACTGTGTCTGCAGTCTCTGGTCATCTCCTGTATTATGTCCGCAGTCTCTGGTCATCTGCTGTACTATGTCCGCAGTCTCTGGTCATCTCCTGTATTATGTCCACAGTCTCTGGTCATTTGCTGTACTATGTCCACAGTCTCTGGTCATCTCCTGTACTGTGTCCGCAATCTCTGGTCATCTCCTGTATTATGCCCACAGTCTCTGGTCATTTGCTGTACTATGTCCACGGTCTCTGGTCATTTCCTGCACTATGTCCGCAGTCTTTGGTCATCTCCTGTACTGTGTCTGCAGTCTCTGGTCATTTCCTGTACTATATCTGCAGTCCATTGGTTCAAAATATTTGTTTTCTTGTTTTCCTCCTCTAAAACCTAGGTACATCTCATGGTCAGGTGTGTCTTATGAAGCGAAAAATATGGTACATACACTAAAAACGGAAGCCAAACCTAAGCCAGGGGTGTATTTACCACAAGGCAAACAAGGTATTTGCCTAGGGCAGCACATTTCAGGGGGGCAGCAGTGCCCCCTGAAAGAAGGGATACCTGCGGCATGGGGATCAGGTGAGAGTCGAGAGAGGCTGCGGACTGCTTGATGGTGTATGCAGAACCCAGCTCTCGTTCTCAGTGATGTCCAGAGCTGTGAAGGTGAGTGAATCTCTCTTCGGGGCGGTGGGGATGTGTGTTAGTGGAAGGCTCTCTCGGGTGGGGGGGGGGCAGGGGTGTTGTTGGTCAATGTTAGGCTCTCTCTGCGGGGGGGGGTCTGATTTTTGTGTTGCCTAGGGCAGCGCAAACCTAAATACATCACTGACCTAAGCTCATAATTTATAAGCAGTTACAGCAAACATTTTTATTTCTTTTGGGATAAAGGTTTTACATAAATAATACTAATCATTGTAAGCACCCCTGCCAGTGTTGAATGGTTTGTCTCATCTCTGTAACTGTTACATTTGCAAAAGAGCTTGTTCTTTTGAAAAACAATAGATGGATTACCAAGTGAAAATAGGAGAAAGAAAGCTTGAAAAAAAGAAAACTATCACAGCCATCACATCAAAGAATTGGTAAGCTGCAATGTAATAAATGTTTGCTTTTGGGTTTCATACCGCCTTAACATTGCTGCAAGTTGTGGAGCTGCAGCTAGGCATTGTGTGTTGAGGGGAGCACTTACTGCCTGTACCCCTGCTTACTATGAAAAGGTACCTGGCTCCACACGGGATATAAGTCAGCATGGTCCTATTCATTTGTTAAAAATATTTCTTTGCTGTTTAACTTTCAAACAACTTCAGCTCCCACATTGTATACACTTTATGGAGCAGAGAAACCTTTATATTCCTACTATGGGCCTAGTAATTTGACAATAACTTTGTTCCTTCTTAAGAAAACAAAATATTACATACATTGATTATTTTCTTGGCAGAAACAAGTCTTTTTTGGGGCAAAATTATTCTATTTTCTGTGCAATCTACAGACAAAAAAAAAAATGTACTTTTTTTAGTATGACCAGTAGACCAGTGTTAGTTTTAAGACAACTAGTGGTACTGTAAAAAGTGCCTTGTAATCCTTGTGTTATCACTTTTTTTCAGTGCCACACTCACCAAGCACATGACTTACAATAACTTGCCATCACCTGCAGTTTGTCAGCTGACTGGTTTGCTAGGCAATGATACACAAAGATACCTGTTTGGCAGATGTGCTAGCTTGCACACGTTGTCACTAATCTGCATGCAAGCAAGACACACAATGCAATTTCATACAAATCAACAACAAAGTTATACCAAACATGCAGACAATGGTAACACAATGCATCAGTCTCTCTAGGGATTGGTATAAATTCTTACCTTAGAACACAGACGCTGCTAATTTTATAGCAGGCAGTGCATAAAGATATGTACAAAGGTAGAATTATTAGCACATCTTCCTTATCACAGTACGTTAAAAACACTGCATAACTACTGCAAGCGGGACCCCTAGGGGGTTCTGTACAATCAGGAAATGGTATTTTATATCTGATGCTGTAATTTCTATCTCCCTGCCACAAATACTTTTAATGTTATTAGAGATGAAAAATAATCCCCACGATCTTTGGCAAATGGCAATTATTTTGCAGACAGTGTGGAGCCCAGCGTGTACAAATCTATCCTTCTCTGTTGCTTTTGGGGTTTTTTTCTGCTTTTTGAGGGCTTGGACGGTGATAATTCAATTAACTTTATCTACTGTACATACACAAGTATTATGGCCTTGTCAGAAACTCATTGACAGATACACTATATTGCCAAAAGTGTTGGGTCACCTGCCTTTACATGCACATGAACTTTAATGGCATCCCAGTTTTAGTTCATAGGGTTCAATATTGAGTTGGCGCACCCTTTGCAGCTGTAACAGCTTCAACTTTTCTGGGAAGGCTGTCCACAAGGTTTGGGAGTGTGTTTATGGGAATGTTTGATCATTTGTGAGGTCAGGCACTGATGTCGGACTGGAATGCCTGGCTCGCAGTCTCCACTCTAATTCATCCCAAAGGTGTTCTGTCAGGTTAAGGCAGTGTTTCTCAACTCCAGTCCTCATGGACCCCCAACAGGTCATGTTTTCAGGATTTCCCTCAGATGAAACAGCTGTGGTAATTACTATGGCAGTGAAACTGATCAAATCACCTGTGCAAAATAATGGAAATCCTGAAAACATGACCTGTTGGGGGTCCATGAGGACTGGAGTTGAGAAACACTGGGTTAAGGTCAGAACTCTGTGCAGGCCAGTCAAGTTCCTCCACCCCAAACTTGCTCATCCATGTCTTTATGGACCTTGCTTTGTGCACTGGTGCACAGTCATGTTGGAACAGGAAGGGGCTATCCCAAAACTGCTTCCACAAAGTTGGGAGCATGAAATTGTCCAAAATGTCTTGGTATGCTGACACCTTAAGAGTTCCCCTCACTAGAACTAAGAGGCCAAGCCCAACCCCTGAAAAACAACCCCACACCATAATCTCCCCTCCACCAAACTTTACACTTGGCACAATGCAGTCAGGCAAGTACCATTCTCCTGGCAATTGGCAAACCCAGACACAGCCATAGGATTGTTAGAGAACAGTGATTCATCACTCCAGAGAACACATCTCCACTGCTCTAAAGTCCCACAGCGGAGTGCTTCACACCACTACATCCAACACTTTGCATTGCACTTGGTGATGTAAGGCTTGTATGTACCTGCTCGGCCATGGAAACCCATTCTACTGTGTTATAATACCACTAACAGTTGACCATGGAATATTTAGCAGCAAGGAAATTTCACGGATGGACTTATTGCACAGGTGGAAACCTATCACAGTACCACGCTTGAATTCACTGAGCTCCTGGGAGTGACATATTCTTTCAAAAATGTTTGTAGAAACAGTCTGCATGCCTAGGTGCTTGATTTTATACACCTGTGGCCATGGAGATGATTGGAACTCCTGAATCCAATGATTTGGAGGGGTGTCCCAATACTTTTGTCAATATAGTGTAGATGTTATGTCAAGTCTATGGGCCTGCTCTACCCTTTCAAATTCAAATTTAAGAACATTTGCCAAAACCTGTTGGCCACCAGATTAATACATTATTTGCAAAACCACTTAATTAAAAATAGTCTGTTTACTACTAACTGCCAAAATTGTAAAAAGGCTGTGATATAAAATTGCATTTTAACACCAAAGAAATAAAAAAGAAATCATCAAATTAATAGCTAAGGGGAGAATGGAAGGAAGGAGTTAATTTGAACTGATTATAGTTACTAAAGTTTAATAATGGGTTTATGAGGAACGCAGTTTATTACCACTGTTTTACTTGGAAGGATGTTGTAACTGTCAGCATATGCAGATAAAATATCAAATTATGAGAAATGATGATAAATATTAAGGTTCTGTTCTAGTGTCTTGTTTGTGCGCTCTGTCTGTCCATTTGTCTGAGGACAGTATGCAGACGAAAAGCAGAACTTGATTTTTAATGCTGTCTCTATCCAGAATTTTGATGTGAATAGTACCCCTTGATCATGCATAACACTGGCAGCAATCTCATGATGTCTTGCCATGTCTTTTATAAATGCATGTGCTGTCTCTTTTGCTAAGGGAGTCCCTTTCTCCTTTTGGAAAGCAAAGTAAAAACAGAATGCATTCCAGCATACTCAAAGTTTACACCGATCCTCTGAAAGTGCTCAGGAGTAGGTACACAAGACTCCTGGAGTGGAAATACGTCAATAGATGCAGGTGCAGAATGAGTCAGTTATAAGTGAAGTTCTAATTACTGAAGTAGAGGATGCAGGAGGTCCTGTAATGATGGACTGAATGTGGTCTTCTGACTGGCATTACCTGTCTTGAAACTTCTTGATCACCTGGTCAAAGCAGAAATCTTCTGGCACATGTGTCCAGTGGGGAAGCACCTCTTTCAGCCTCAGATATGGTGCTGAGTGGCATTGTCATGTACCTGTTAATGGCCGAGTTGACTAAAGGGCTTCCCTTACACCTCCTGTCCAATAACCCCTGCAATTGGTAGCAGGGTGAGGAGTGGCACAAGCGCCTGAGGAGTGTCCCAATACAATGGATGATCCAAGAACAAGCTGGTTACCGTTGGAATGCTATGGATGTGCAGACCAGATCTGATGTAAAATGAAGGCACACAGGTGGAGCACAGGAACTGACAGATGTGAGGAGCAAGCCGTAGTGAAGAGAGCAGTAGGGTCAGAAGCCAGGCTGCGGTCAATATCACTAGAAGATAAGAAAAAGAAAAGGGTGCACAAGCCTTGCTCATTACCTCACACACAAATCTTTTATTTTGGAAGTAACAGATGTATATGTGGTCAATATCAAGCAGGCATTAAAGGTACAAAGGCAGAAGGCCTGCCCTGCCCTTCGAGCTTTCAGCATCTCCATGCACCTTTACACAGGTGTTAGTACAGTAGCCTCATTGCTCTGAGAGGGGTGTAAGGTTACACCAATACCTATACAATATGCTCTTTCTGATTGAGATGCAACAGGCTCTGGTTGAGCACAGGGACAATGTTATAACAATGCTAGAGATTTTAGTGACAAAATATTGGGAATGTTAACGACAACAATCCTCATGGTAAAGTGGGCACAATGACACACGCTCCCTGTCCAGCATTCATCTCTGTCTCAGTGGATGTCACTGAATTGACACCAGGGAATTGCATCACTGAGACCACCCATATCACCATAGAATAATGCCTCTGGTGGTGGACACATGAGGATAATTTATTTCAGTGTCACTCTTTCCTCCCCACCTCCATGGACCTTAGTTACAGCAGATGCCAGTATTGCAGGCTAGGGTACACTTCCAAAGCAAGGAGTCTGTCCATTTCAGGTGAAAATATGTTGTCCAACATGCTAGAATTAAAGCTGGCATTCTGCAGCTTGAAAGCTTTCAAACACATTATCTTCGGTCAGTCAGTTGCCAGTCAGGATGGCAGTGGTCTATATCATGAAGCAGGGAGGTACAAAGGGCACAGTTGTGCTGTGAGATGTGAAACCCATACTGATATGCTCGCAGGTTGCAAGGTTGCTGTAGAATACAACAGCGGTGTACATCAAGGCCAGTACTAAAAGGTGAATGATCTCTACACACAGAGGTCTTTCAATTGATTGTCCAAACTTGGTTCCTCTGAGAGATGGACGTATTTGCTGTTATGGTCTGGGTATCAGTAGAGGTTAACAAAATCCAAATATTCCAACCAAGTCTTTTAAGATGTTGATGAGTGCTAGAAAGCTCAGTCTAACAAAGTCTATGAGAAAATTTGGACAAGGTTTGTTCAGTTTGCCACTGAAGAGGGTATGAACCCGAAAAAACCTTAATTTCAAAACATTTTGGACTTCTTGCATTTTTGCCTGGACATAGGCCTAGTCTCACATCTCTAAAGTCCAGGTATCAGCATTATTATTATTGGTAAGGGAGCCTAAGGGGGCTTGGGGTACAGAACCCAACTCATATGTAAGCTGCCATGGAGATAGGTCAGAAAAGGAAAATTACGATCTGTATTTTACAACAATTTTCTGTTTTCAAGCCTTTCAACTGTATCTTCATAATGGCTTACCATAGCTACAAGGTCAGTTAGGCTAGGGAAAACACGGCCTTGCATGGTCAAATATTTATGTTATAGTCCCAGTTTTACAATCACTGCATGTTGGCTTGCACATGAAATATTCATGTAAGATGACCTTGTATGGATACATGGAGGTTATTTAAACAAAAAATTCATCTGCAAGGTATGTTAATGTGCAGAGCCAGACCTATTCATCAGTGCAATGACACTGATGGAAAGTTTCATCCAGAAAACAAGGACAATTGTTGCTTTTTAAACACAAACACTATAACAGGGAAGACAACTGGTATTAATGAGAAATCCTAAATATATAGTACTGTATAGGGATGAGGTCTGGGTGTTAACAGGGGTTCATGGTGGGTCCATAAATTTCCAAATTTGCAGCCCGAGTGAATTAATGTGAAAATTCTTTATAACCATAGTGAACTGTCTGGCCTATGTACGAAAGCCAACAATGGCAGCTTTATTATAAACCAGCCGCCTCGCTATGAAAGGGTGGGCTGTCCTCAACCATTTGTCAGAAGGTGTTGGAGTAGTTTAAGGAGAGCTGACAGTCTGTGTAGGGAGAAGACGTTGCCTTATTGTGCTATATTACTGTGGATTGCAGTGTGCTGGACTATATATTCCTGTGGGGGGTGGATACATTTTCTTTTGTTTCACAATTATCCATATTTTTTTACTTTCTGATGGGGTGAAAATGAAAATAAGAAGGCACACCAGCCTAGTGCATTACCATAAAAAAAACCTTTTATGGTAATGCACTATGTAGACGTATCATCAATTGAGTTCCTTGCACACTTCTTTCTTCAACCATATTGCATAGTCAGATCAGGACTGTTTTTCTGTAAGGTAAATTATAGATTTGCTGCAAATGAATATTTTCTGAGGGAGGCATCTCCAGGCTATGCAAAAAATATGAGGACAGGTGAATTCCCTTTTGGTCAAGAAAGTCCCCCATTCTATAAAGTCCCTTATTGACCCATCAGCTAAAATCTGTGGAGTTCTGTCCAGGGGAGAACAGAGGGTTGTTAAGAAGAGGGGCCGCCAGCATGTGTGGCGAATGCAAGGGCCATCATTTGCAATTCAAGTCCCACAGACTGAGGGAGTAAGAGAGGGTAAGACATAGAATAGCTTTATGGCGATGCAACGGAAACCATAGCACCAGATTCATGGGAAGCGGGGTGCAGTCTTGGGCCTCAATGGACACCCATTCAAGCCTATATCCCCAATGATGAAGTTGACATAACTGCGAAAGTTGTGCCGCAACATAGTATTTTCGAAAATCAGGGACTGCCCACCTCTTTTGGGAGTATATCATGGCTCGGGCCAGTCTGTTCCCCTTAGCGATCCAGATGTAATGGAAAATTATTGCTTGAAACTGCTGAATTATCGCCAATGGGACCAGGATGGGTAGTGTTCTAAAGTAATATAGCAGTCTGGGTAAAACCGTCATCTTGACGAAGGCGATCCTCCCCATGCATGACAATCTCACATCTGACCATGTTTCCACATCTACCAATAATTTTCTGAACAGGGCTGGGTATGGAGGAAATATTAGGAGTCAATCTCATACCTAAATAAGAAACTACTAACGAGCCAATAATGGGAAGTTGTGATACTGCCAGCATCCCTATACATAGTACATGTATCTATAATGTTGTATTTCTAAATACACTTGAATATACTGTATGCTGGCTTAATTAATTGGTGTGCCATATTGTATTTTACCTGTGTCCCATTGGCCATTTGACCATTTTTTGGAATTAATAATAAAGACTGATTACTTTTTTTTCTATATATATTTCATGTTTCATATCTACTGCCTCTAAAGTCCCCTGGGGAATCCTTTGACCTTTTGGTCGCCTTTCTTTTGTATTATACCTAAATAAGAGAGCGAGGTTTGCTGCCATTGAAAGGGATACTGTGCCAATACTTTGCGGTATCGAGTCAGCCAGGTTTATATTCATTACTCAAACTCTCCAACGACCTGCTAACCGCCAAAGCTAATGGCCACTGTTCAGTGCTCCTACTCCTTGACCTCTCTGCGGCCTTCGACACAGTCGACCACCCCCTCCTCCTCAAAAAACTACACTCCCTCGGCCTCAGAGATTCTGCTCTCTCCTGGCTCTCATCCTACCTGTCACAACGCTCTTTCAGCGTTACCTATAATGCTACCACCTCCCCCTCACTCCCCCTCTCTGTTGGGGTCCCTTTAGGCTCCATCCTCGGGCCCCTTCTCTTCTCCATCTACACCTCCTCCCTTGGCCAACTCATACACTCTCACGGCTTCAACTACCACCTCTATGCTGACGACACACAAATCTATCTCTCAACCCCCCACCTTACCCCCTCAGTCTCTGTCCGAATCACACACCTACTGAGCGACATATCAGACTGGATGTCGCTCCACTTCCTTAAACTGAACCTCTCCAAAACTGAGTTTCTTGTCTTCTCCCCAGCCCGGACACCACCCCCCATTGACTTCTCCGTCACATCCAACAACGCCACCATCAAACCCGCCCTGCAGGCCAGAGTACTTGGTGTCATTCTGGACTCCAACCTATCCTTCCAGCCCCAAGTCCAATCTTTAACAAACTTGTGCAGACTCCACCTCCGCAACATCGCCAAAATACGCACGTTCCTAACCCCAGAAACCACTAAACAGCTCATCCACTCCCTCATCATATCACGACTCGACTACTGCAACTCCTTCCTCACTGGCCTGCCTCGCCACTGGTTATCCCCGCTTCAGTCAATCCTGAATACGGCTGCCAGACTCCTTCACCTTTCCAACCGCTCCATCTCCGCCACCCTCCTCTGTCAATCCCTCCACTGGCTTCCGATTGCGCAACGGATCAAATTTAAAATCCTAACACTGACGTACAAAGCTGTCCACCATACTGCCCCGTACTACATCACTGACCTAATATCCAAGTACCGCCCAGCACACACACTCCGCTCCTCACAAGACCTCCTTCTCTCTAGTTCCCTGGTCTCCTCCTCCCATGCCCGCCTCCAGGACTTCTCCAGGGTGTCACCCATCCTCTGGAACTCCCTGCCCCAACCCATCAGATTATCACCTACTCTCCTCTCCTTTAGGCGCACCCTGAAAACCCATCTCTTCAGGGAAGCCTACCCCACCCCCTGCTAACCTGCCGACCTACTCCACTCTTCCTACCACTCCATCCCCCACAGCTATCTCCTCCTGTACACTATCCCCTCCCTCCTAGATTGTAAGCTCGAAAGAGCAGGGCCCTCGATCCCCTCATGTTTTGTATTGTATTGGTATTGTTCTGTCACATGTTCTGTCCCCCTTTGTAATGTACAGCACTGAGTGAACCATTGGCGCTTTATAAATACTGTATAATAATAATAATAATTACCTTAGACTTATCCCAATTGACCCCTAGACCCGAAATATTTCCAAAATGATCTAGAAGGGAAAGCAAATTCGACAAAGACGTGTGCAGGGAGGTGATAAATAACAAGAGGTCATTGGCAAATAACACACATTTTTGGTTTTGACCCCACTTTCTATCCCCAGAATATCACTGTCCTGGCAAATAGCGATTGCCAAGGTTTCTATTGCAATTATAAATAGGAGAGGTGACAGAATGGATAGGAAATTGTTCCGATCTATGGCCCCTCAAAGTTATTTGTGCCGTAGGTGAGAGAGCTAAAGAAGGCCAAAAAATTTGGGTCCAAAATTCCACCTTTCCAACACCTGAAAGAGGTAAGGCCAGGAGAGCGAGTCAAACGCCTTGTGCATATCAAGCAATAATAGCAGCCCTTGTCTAGAGCTACCCCCATCCCATGCGGACTGTAGTAGGGTGATTAGATCTTCTGCTCGTCTCACCTGATCTGCTGCCTGTCAATTGGGAAGATAGCCCACTTGGTCATGGTGGATGTAACATGCCAGGAATGTCAGTAATCTATTTGCCAATATTTTTTTTAAATCAGAGAAATTGGCTGGTAGTTAGCCATATCGCTGGGATCTCTAAGAGGCTTTGGAATGAGAGTTATTAACGCTCTATTGGCGTCTAAATCTATGGGGCCTCCACGCTGTTTGACGTTACGATATTGCTGTAGGGGCAGGGCTAAGAGGGAGGCAAACTTTTTATAATATAGGGATGTGAACCCGTCATGGCCCTATGCTTTTCCCAACAGGGCTTGTTTAATACCCAATAGCACCTCCTCAACTGTTATCTCTTTTTCTAGAAATTCCGTGTTCCTCCAATATAGTGGGAATAGGCAGGTGGGCAATAAAATGGTCGAAGTCCTGTTGGGTGGATACATTCCTAACGTCATACAACTGCTTATAAAAGGAATGGAATTCTTGTAACAATACGCTTTTTGGGTTTTGTGAGAAGGCACCGTCTGCCAGTCTAAGCTTAGGAATATGGGGCAGGGATGGCTAGGAGCCTGTTTACCCGTTTGAGAGTAAAATTTTGCCTGAGTCTTTAGTGTTGTAATTCTATCACCAGAATGTCTGTGTAGTATATCAGAACAGTGATTTCATCTGTTTGCAGAGAATAATATCTTTTATGTAGCAGGAAACTAAATGCCTGTCATGATTTACACCTTCTGTATGTAGCGGTATTCACGAGTGTGTCTCCGGGTTAATTTACAGTACCAAAAGCAGTAACTCCGAGTCACACTCGGGATTACTCTATAGTGCTTCTCCTGCGATCCCCCGATCTTTACGTTATCTTGCGATTCCGCGATGTCCTCCCGCTGTGTCCTTCGGCTGATGCTGGCATCCGTCTTCCGGGTTCCCTTCCCTGCGAGCGTTGGTAAAAAGGGGGGCGGAACCAGTGGGAGATTAAAAAAAGTAAAAATATAACATACATACAATACATTGTAATCTGTTAAAATTACATTACTGTATCAAACCATTTCACCTAAATTTTGTCCCTAGTGCTTTGTCCTGTGCCCTGCCTGCACTTTTACCGTTCTTTCTGCCTGGAAACTTGAGAACGTTCATGGTATCCAAAAAGCTTCCCTTTAGGTCAAAAGCGGTTTTAGACCAGCTAGAAAACAGCGATAGTGAATAATAATGATAATGATTTGTTGGGAAATTCGTCATCAGACACTGAAAACGATTCTGTGACTGAGCTCAGTGATGTGCGAACATGGCGCTATATTTCAGAGTTTTTGTTTTGATTATATTATTGAATTAAATTTATTATTATATTATTATTTTTTATAATTATTTATTATATTATAATGTATGATTTTGTGTTTCACACTTTATCCTACCCGGGATGTTTACTAGACTCCTGTTTGGACAGATTTAAGTGAGTTATTCCTAAGAATTACAGGCCTACAATATAAAACAACAAATTTCCATGCAAAACAATGTACCACTTTGACATTCAAAATATTGATTAGTTAGACCGCCAGGGAGGTAAAAGAACTTCAGGAATTGTAGCATTTTTAAAAATCTTAGCACTTATAAGGGGTTAAGTTCAAGGAGATGTATGTCACATTGTAGACATATTGCTTTTATTTACTGTATCTGCTATTGTTTCTGAACGCCTTGAGTACAGCTATCGCTATATTTCCAAAACTCTGCGACTGGACCTTAAGGTCTTCGATATAGCAGCTGCAGAGTTTTGCAGGGAGGGGTTTAGAGGTGGCAAACATGCCACTCTGCTACACAGCGTACAATGACAGGCACTCTGCCTGTCTCTGTGCACCAACTTAGAGCTTGTTTTAACTACCCCCAGTTTCATTATCTATGGAACTGGAGGTAATTACTTTTTATTTGGTGCATTAATTGTGCAACAAGAACCTGAATGTGTCATGTGTGGTACATGTTCAAAAACAGGATTTTGGTATGGAATATATGAATCTGGTGCATGCCGTTTTAAAGGGCCACAGCACCAGAAATGTGTCAGTAGGGATTTTTTTAGTTCCCCAAAAATATTCTGTTAATGGACACTTGGGGGGGGGGCAATCAGAGCACATTTCTCCTGTCAGAGTACCAGGAGCAGGATAGCTGCACTCCTGGTGCTTAGTAAAAATGTAAGTCCACAGGATGGCATATATCTCATTGGCATATATCTCATTGGATTTAACCCTTTATACACCAGCATATTTTTAATAGTGCTACAATTCTTGGAGTTCTGCTTTAATAATTCTCTCAACAATACTTCTTGCAGCCCTGTCTTTTCAAATGAAATAGGGCACTTTGCAGAGACATCCCCAGCTGTTTAATTTTTGCTCTTGGTCACAGTGCACTATGTCTGCATAAATGAAGGATTGGCCAAACTGAAGTCTGATTCTTCCCATCAATAGAGATCAAATGACCAAATGCGTTGACTTTTGCTTATGTGAGCAGCACTGTAGGGAGCCTGAAACACTGCTTTTCCAGAAAAGTTACTTTTTGTAATACTTCCATCCCAGTAAAAAATAGTTAATATAATTTTGCATATCTTTTCTCTAATATTTTTAAAACTAAAAAAAAATGTTTAAATATGTCTACATATTTGGGTAAATATGAAATATGAATTAATAATTCAGGCTTGCATTGATATCCAATAGGTGAAGTTTCAGGTTCCTTTCTATAATTAATGTGCAAATCATGAATGAGACTTGTGTTAATCTTGGGTAAAAACATTGGTATATAGATTCCCATGTACATTTGGACACCCCATGCTACCGTTGTGAGTGACTGAAAATGTCCCTTGATTTTACAAACAGGATAAATCATTTTGTTTCCCATATATTTTGTTCAAAGGGATAAGAACCACCATGTTACAGAAAATATATACCCAGTGTGGTCTTCTGCTGCTGTAGCCCATCTTTTTCAAGGTTCAATGTGTTGTGCATTCAGAGATGTTATTCTGCGTATCTTGGTTGTAACGAGTGGTTATTTGACTTACTGTTGCCTTTCTATCATTTCGAACCAGTGTACCCAATTTCCTCTGACCTCTGACATCAACAAGACATTTCCATCCACACAGCTGCCACTCACTGGATATTTTCTCTTTTTTGGACCATTCTCTGTAAACCTTAGAGATGGATATGCATGAAAATCCCAGTAGATCAGCAGTTTTTGAAATACTCAGACCAGACCGTCTGGCACCAACAACCATTCAAAGTCACTTAAATCCCCTCTCATCTACATGCCTATATGCATTGAGTTGCTGCCATGTGATTGGCAGATTAACAATTTGTGTTACCAAGTAACTGAACAGGTGTATCTAATAAAGTGGCTGGTGAGTGTAAAGGTTCTGCTAAAATTGCTCTATTAACCACTTGCCGTCCGGCCTATGGTCAAATGATGGCCAGGCGAATACTTCGTCCCTCCATGAGGGCATCATATGACGTCCTTCCCGGATCGCACTTTGCGCGCATCCGCAGGGCCGCGCTGTGGCGAGATCTGTCACCGGCCGTGTACCTTGGATACGGCCGATGACAGATATGTGTACCGGCCCCGTTGCCAGTACCATGCGACCTGCTGTGACCAATCACAGCAGGTCCATGACAGTTGTATACAGTGGATGGCTTCCTTTCATGACATCAATTGTATACAATTGTGTCTAGCTGTGAATGGTCATAGCGATCACATGCACAGGGTGGGCCAATCACAGCCCATCTGTGTCATGTGATTAGCCGTGGCCAAATCACAGCTAATCACAACAAAAAACACCTGAATGAATCAATTTCATTCATTTAATTGCTTGCTTATAGCAAAGAAATCATTTGCTATAGGAAATCAAATTGTGTAAAAATAAATAAATAAATACTGATCACTTCCTCAAAGTAGTACAATGTTATCATGGTAACATACTACTTTGGTCATAGTACAATATGAAAACAAAATCTTAAAAAAAGAGAAACAATGTAATAAAAAGTAGAATAAAAAAATGAAAATTTTTTTTTTTTGTACTGTCACCAGTCAGTGTCCCTGATCACCGCCACACCAGTTATATGCTGATGATGTACTGCACTGGTGACAGTATGTAAAAAAAATTTGGGAACATTTTTTAAATTTCTTCATTTTCCGAAAAATTATGACAAAAAAATTACAACTTAAAAAAAACTCGCCATGCCTCTTATGAAATACGTCAGATTGTCTACTTTGACAAAAAAGGGGTCATTTGCGGGATATCTGTACTGTTCTGACATTTTTAGTTCTCAAGAAATTAGATTGGCTGTCAGTACTGCAGGATTGATCAATTTTCAGATATATCCCATAGTTTGTGAACTCTATAACTTTCCTACAGACTAAATAATAAATACTGAATTGGGTTATTGTCACCAAAGAAATGGAGCAGAATACACCTTGGCCTAAATAAATGAAGAGCAATTATTTATTTGCAAACTTTTATAACAGAAACAAAGAAAAACGTGTTGTTCAAAATGTTCGGTCTTTTTTTGTTAATTTAGCAAAAAATAAAACTCGCAGTGGTGATTAAATACCACCAAAAGAAAGCTCTAGTTGTGTGAACAAAATGATAAAATCTTAGTTTGGGTACAATGTTGTATGACCGCGCAATTGTCATTCAAAGTGAGAGAGCGCTGAAACCTGAAAATTGGCCTGGGGAGGAAGGGGGTAAAAGTGCCCGGTATGGAAGCGGTTAATACTTTAAGATGGCGTTTCTGGTGATTTCTCTTTGGCTAGCTCAGCTGTACTTGCTCACTTAATTCATCTTTTTGTCTGCAGTTTCAACTTTTTTTTTTTTCTTTTAAAGCAGATCCATTTTTTTCTATAAACTGAACTTCACAGCCACAGGCTGAGAAAGTTACACACTGCAGAGCTACATAAAGAAGAACTCGGTTACTATTACTGGAACTAGATGGCTGCCTCAGTCTCAGACACAATATCACTGTCTCAGACAACTCTGCAGCTGTTATATTGCCACTTCTGAACAGTCAAGAATATTTGGCATGCGTTGTTGGGTCCTGAAAAGACTCATTTGCACATGTCCTGGTATCTGAATTTCTGCATTTCAATGGGTGCATCACAGGGTGGGAGAGTTGTTGAATTTACCACTGGAGAAACCAATAATTCAAGGAATTTTACACTCTTGTTCATGAACTTATTTTATATGCAACACCTGAGTAAGTTGGTTCACATATATGCATTTTGCATTTGATTCTTTCTCCAGTACTTTTTGCAGTTTGTTTTCTATTTTTCTACATGCGTTTACGTGTTTTGCGTTTTGTTCAGCTCTTTCTTTTTTTTTATTGTTAAAGTGGAATTTTTTTTGGTTACTGGGCAAAAAAAAAATAGAAATGTGGCAAAAATGCACTAGCATGCATTTCAGCAGCTTCTCCATTGAACTCAATTGTAGCAAAAATGTGATAATACAAATAATGATGTGGCGCTATTGTATTATTCACGTTTAGATCATTAGGTACATGATTGGATGTTGGCAGCTGTACCTCATATATTAATTTTATAGGGACTTAGTTAGGAGCGCAGGAGGTTCTTCACTCGTTAAAAAAGTTCCTGACCCTTTCCAAAAGCGCAGCGGTTCAAAAAAGTATAGATGTGAACATGTTCCATAGGAAACCACGTTAAATGGACTGTAGTGCATTTCTGCAAAAAACACTAAAAACGCGTTGGCGTGAATGGAGCCTAAGGATTGGTTCAAGGGTGAAAGAGAGTATGGGAATGTAGAGTGGGAATGGGTGGTTGGAGAAGATTTGGAATATTTAGATAGTTTTAGTAGGCAGATGGTGACAGAGGATGAGGGAGAAAGAAGTACATAAAAAAAATTGGAAGTGGGGTAAAAGATCCTTTTAACAACACAGCCACTACTACTTTGAGGGAGTGTAGGCTTAGGGAGAAGAGAGGTAGTCATGGAATTCCTGAGAGTTCCATGGGATAGACCAGGCTGCCCAAGTCCCGGCATAGCATATTATGAAGTGCTGGGACAAGTACTCGACCAGGCAACAGTGTACCCAAATTGTATATCTTTTTTTTTTTTTGCAATAGAGCTTTCTTTACGTAATGTTTAACCACTTGCCCTCCAAAGGATTTACCCCCCTTCCTGACCAGGCCATTTTTTTGCGTTATGGTGCTGCGTTACTTTAAGTGACAAGTGCGCAGTCATGCAACGCTGCACCCAAATAATATTAACGTCCTTTTTTCCCACAAATAGAGCTTTCTTTCGGTGGTATTTGATCGAATGTGCGTTTTTTATTTTTTGCACTATAAACAAAAAAAGACCGACAATTTTGAGAAAAAAACAATATTTTTGACTTTTTGCTATTACACATGTCAATAAAAAAAATTTAAAAATCAAATTTCATCATAAATGTAGAGAAATATGTATTCAGCTACATGTCTTTGCTAAGAAAAAATCCCATTCTGTGTAGATTAATAGGTTTACGTGAAAGTTATATCATTTACCAATGGCGGTATATATACTGGAATCTTTCTTTTTTTTACTAGTAATGACGGCGATCAGCGACTTATTGTGGGCATTCTGAAACTGGAGGGAACTGACTTGGTGTCACTGACATCCCCAGTGACACCAATACAGTGATCAGTGCTAATAAACAGCACTGACACTGTACTAATGTCACTGGGCAGGAAGGGGTTAACATCTGATCAAAGGGTTAACTGTGTGTTGTGTGCTGTTTCACATTATGTGCTGTGTGTGCTTTTCAACTGTAAGTACCTGCTTTGTGCATGAGCTGACAGGGGAGAGAAGTTCCTGCAGTGTGCAGGAGCTGACATGGGAGAGAACTGTATTACTTGCAGTGCTCTCCCCCATCGGTACTACTCAGTGTTCACTGGGTGCCAGCGAGTAATCACTGGCCGGGACCCAGTGATTGACAGCCGAGGCCACGAATGGTGGAGCGGGTAGGGCATGCATGCGCCCCCTACCTCGAACTGCAAAATCACGTATATCTACATGGTTTTGCGCACCCGTGCCTCCCTGTAGCAGTATTTCTGCTATAGGGCAGATGGGAATCGGTTAAAAACAACTGTTCTTCTTTTATTTTTTACTATATAAAGGGGAAAAAAAGACAAAAAAGTTTCTAAATTCCTGTTAAAATAAAAATGCCAGAACAGTCTGAGCACCCCAAAAATTACCTCTTTTTATTGCAAAGTAGACATGTCAAGGTGTTCTAATTTTTTACTATAATTTTTGGGAAATGGAACATACTGGTATTGAGGGGATTAGAACATTGAGTTTGATAATGGTGCACTAAATACAATACATACAGATTATACACAAAGAGACGGGGAGATGAAGGGGTTCATGCACTGATCACATACAGTGAAAGGGTGGAGATGCAGGGGTTAAAGGTTTTTTTTTTCCTTCTAAAATAACAAACATGTTATACAGTGCTTGCCTGCTGTTTCCATCTGTGTTGCTGTTGGAGAGTTACACCCCGATCACATCAAACCCTACTTTTAAAATTGTGCGACTTACAGTGAAGTCGCACAATTTTAAAAGTAGGATGACTTGGCGATTTGAGGTGCAATTTGCAAGACATCTGACATGTCTATGCAAATCGCACCAAAAGTAGTGCATATACTACTTTAGAAATCGGTGCTGCTCCGACCAAGTCGGAACCGCACTGATATGACCGCTCTAATTGTGGACAATAGGCTGCGATTTGGTATGCAATCGGTATGCCAATTCGCATCCAGTGTAACCGGGTCTTACCCTCGCTTCTTCTCTGATATAATGTTGTCAGCAGGACTCCTCAAATGAAATTGGAAATGCAGAACTTCTTGGGAGGACGGAGGACTGTCAGGCCCCATATCTCTGGCTATATTTGGCAGCACAACTGCAACAGTTTGGGGGATGGTACTTACCTCTACTAGATGATCCTAATCAAGCACTGAGATCATCCATCTTGCATGAGCAGGCTAACATCTTATCCCTGAAAGCTGGGGATTTCTTGAAATGTACATGCTTCCCCACTATCAACCGCTTCCCGACCACCCTATAGCAGAAGTACTGCTACAGGGCAGCAGGAATGTGCAAAATCACGTATATATACATGATTTTGTTTTTCCGGGTAGGGGGTGCACATGCGCACTCCCTGCGAGCAACTCTATTGGCTACTCAGCATGTCAATCACCGGGTCCCGGCTGCCGATTCTCGGCCAGGACTTGGTGATCGTCGGCAGAGCTGACAGAGGAGAGGTCTGTATGTAAACAACACAGATCTCTCCCCTGTCAGCACGAACAAGCTGCTTTGTAGTGCTCTGCACAGCAGAGCACTACAAAGCAGCGTGTCTCCCTAGTAAAACACACACAGCACACTGTTAACCCTTTGATCTCTCCAAGTGTTAACTCCTTCCTGCCCAGTATCATTTGTACAGTGTCAGTGCTTTTTATTAGTACTGATCACTGTATTAGGGCTCGTTCACACTTGACTAATTTTCCAACTCTTGCCAAACGCCCCTGTAGCATTTGAAAAGCATTGGCCCGGCGTTTGCGGAGCGTTTTTAACACTCCAAAAACGCCGCATGTGCGGTTTAGCGGTGGTTGCTAGCCATTTGCTAAGTGTTAAAAACGGCCCACAAACGCCTATAATGAAGTTTGAATGGTGTTAACGTTCCGCAAACGCCTTGCAACCGCGTCGCAACCACACCGCAAACGCCGGCCGGGTGTTTCCATAGCGGCACCATAGACTTGAATAGGAGGCTTCAACTCCTCCTGACTTGACCAGAAGCGTCCGTTTTGCCGTGACGCAACGCGACGCTAACGCTCCCGTTTGAACAGCACTATGTGCTGCAATGTGCAGAATTTTCCCAGGCGTTTGGGAAACGGTAAAAACGCTTCCCAAACGCCTGTCTGCTGCTTGCTATCAAGGCTAGTGTGAACGTAGCCTTAGTGTCACTGGGGAAGTCAGTGGCAGTTCCCCCCCCTTCCCCACTGTCAGAATGTCCACCGCAGTCCTGCAGTCCAGCAAGTCGCTGATCGCCGCCATTACTAGTAAAAGAAAAAAAAAATTCCAGTTTTTATACCACCATTTGTAGGTGCTATAGCTTTCACGTAAACCAATTAATTTACATGTATTGGGATTTTCTTTTAGCAAAGACATGTAGCGGAATACATTTTGGCCTAAATTTGTGACACACTTTTATTTTTAAAATTTTTTTTACTGGATATGTTTTATAGCAAAAAGTCAAAAATATTGTTTATTTTTTCAAAATTTTTTTTTTTGGTTTATAGCGCAAAAAGTTAAAAACACACAGAGCTTTCTTTCGGTGGTATTTGATCAACTATTTGTGGGGAAAAATGGACATCAATTTAATTTATGTACCACGTTGCATGACTGCGCAATTGTCAGTTAAAGTAACACAGCGCCGTATCACAGAAAATGGATTGGTCAGGAAGAAGGGTAAATCCTCAGGAGGGCAAGTGGTTAATTTGTACTATAAAATCTGGCAACACATGAAATCTATACTCAAACATCAGGGCATTAATAAATATACTCCACTGTGGGACAATAGATATCTTACTGATTTTACTAATCTGGAAGGCTCAGAACTATAGAAAAAAAAAACAGAAAGTGAGAGGAAATCCCTCCAAAGTGAGGGAATACTGGGGTGTCACCAAGCTTAGCTGAACTAGCTTCCCTATTGGACAATTTCCTCTGTATTACTGTTTTTCTTCTACTTTCACTTTTGATAATATCAGTGAAAAGGACAAATAGAGAGAGTGAATCCCCCGGGCTCACGGACAGCAATAACAGCCTGACAGGTGTTCTAATTCCTCTTTATCCAAAACTGAAAAAAAGTCTCACCTTCACATATACTTTAAAACCTTTCAACGACCACAGACTTGCTCTCAAAAACTGTTTTTTTAGATATATTAGAAACATAGGAAAGTGACAGCAGAAAAAAATCCAAGTGGTCCATCGAGTCTGCCCTTTGTTTTTGTTTTTTTTTTTTTTTTAAATTTATACAGGTTTTTGTATTTTTTTTTTACTTTTTTGTCTGAGTATACTGTAGATCTTGTTTGTCCCAAGTATGCGAGCCCCCCTCCTGAACCATACGAGCCACATCTCCATGCTGATGGGGAGAAGGGCCTCTTCCTCACAACTCTGGCTGGTGGTTGTGGAGGTCTGCGGGCGGGGGGCTTATTGGAATTTGGAAGCCCCCTTTAACAAGTTTGCCCCCAGATCTCGCCCCTTCCATGTGAATGAGTATGGGGTCACCAGGTGGCCCCCTCCTTAGTTATTTAAGAACTGTCAGGCAGTGGAGCTGTCAGATGGCAGGAACCTTCATCTTTTTGGGTTTTTTTGGGTCGGCGGTGGCTGCTGGTGGATCTATACTGGGGGACTTTTTAAATCAATGTTTTTAATAAAAAACTTGTCAAAAACTCCCTCCTGTTTTTTTTTTTTTTACACTACCCTGTTTTTGGTGAATGAGTACCCCATACTCATTCACATGTGGGGTCGGGATTTTAACAAGGGAGCTTCTGATAAGCCCCTGCTCTCAGATCCTCACTTTCTTGACCTGCCAGGCTGCATGCTTGGATAAGGGTTTGGTATGGGTATGATATGCCATTTTTTACAAAGTTATGGTGGGGGGGGTTCCCCTCAAGATCTATACCAGACCCAAGGGGTCTGGTATGGATTGGGGTAGGACCCCAAGCCATTTTTTTTTCTTAATTTTAAATTTCTGGCAATTCTTTTTTTTACATTCAAGGGTTCCCCGCGGACAGCTGATCGGTTGTTAAGGATGTGGCAGCCACCCACTCCTTAACAACCATGACAATTACTGGTTGTTAAGGACACCAATGACCGCCTTCTCCTTAACCACTTGCCCTCCAGAGGATTTACCCTCCTTCCTGACCAGGCCATTTTTTGGATACGGCGTGGCGTTACTTTAACTGATTATTGCGCGGTCATGCAATGCTGTACATAAATTAAATGTATGTCATTTGTTTCCCACAAATTGAGCTTTCTTTTGGTGGTATTTGATCATCTGTGTTTTTTATTTCTTGTGCTATAAACAAAAAAAGACCGTCAATTTTGAAAAAAAAACAATATTCTTCACTTTTTGCTATAAAACATCCAATAAAAATTTTAACATTTTTTAAATTTTTTTTACTTCATAAATTTAGGCCAAAATGTATTCTGCTACATGTCTTTGCTTAAAAAAATCCCAATACGTGTAAATTAATTGGTTTATGTGAAAGTTATAGTGAGTACATACCGCATGCTTCGACCACTACTTAATTACCGCATACATTTAAATATTTATTTCCGTCTGTGAATTGACTTTATTAACTTGTTATGCGGTATTTACCGTGCACTTTTTCTATTTGTGGTAAATACCGTATACTAGCAATAGTGAATTGATAATTTCAGTTTCGCATGTGTTATGTGGTCACATGACCGACATAACTCATGCGATAACCTTTAGTGAATTGTCCCCACAGTGAGGAGTAAGGCTGGCCATACATTATACCATTTTCTTGTACAATTTTCCTTTAGATTTACCAAAACCATATAATATGATGTCAAACCTAAACACTTTTAATTTCTTGTACTACATAGTTGAAGGTAAATCCAAAGGAAATTGAAAAAGAAAATTGTATAATGTATGTCCAGCTCAAGGCAGGGTAATTCAATAATGAGGAAAAGATAAGATGCAGGGAGCTTGCTGGCAATACTGGTGGCTAGTAATTTGCCCTTCCCTTGGCATTTGGGCACAGCTTCCACAATACAGGTCCTCTTTAAAATTGTCTTTTATATGCCCCCTCTGAACACTGCCATTTATAGATCTCTGTCATCCTGTGACAAAATGAAGAAAACGTTGCAGCCTACTGAAATATTAATAGATCTGAGAGACTGCTATTCTTCATATCTCATACAGTGACCTTTGATTGGGCTGCACCATTTGAGTTGTTCTTCATATCACAGAATTCTGGCTGCTGAGAGGCTGGGATTCCCACTGCCATATATATACAAAAAAACTCTACCTATTTAAAGACGGGCATTCTGTTCTGCTTGAATATCTTATCTTAGCTGCTTAGCTACATGAACTAGAGCCCATGATGAATTCAGTCATGTGAATGCACTTTTTATTTGCATCCCTGTGCCTGCTATGAAACTGCAAAGTATTTACTTTTTGCTGCCAATCAGATTTGTGTCTGTTATGGTTAATATAGTCTGGTTTTCTTTTTAGAAATTTTTGTTATAACAATGCGCTCCATTCACAAAGCAGTATTTTTTTTCTTTAAAAAGTTTTTTTGTCATTCATAAAAACGCTACTAAAATACTGCATGCAGTATTTATCTTATGATACTATGTGGTATTTTATCTCATGTGATATCCAGCGGAATGGATACAGTGAAGAAATATTAGAACCCCTGCCAGTTTTTATTGCTAATAAAGAGGTAAAATGGTTAAAACTCATTAAGTCAGTGCAGTCCCTGCAGTGTATGAATTAATAGAAAAGAAAAAAGGCAACTAGAATACCAGTCAAAGGGAAGCTTCTTTCACAGGGCGTGGTTTATCAAAAACAATAAGTTAAATTAAGTAAATACAAAAAATCTTTCTAAGGCCCCTCTCACACTGACGGTCCTATCGGGTCAGCCTGTTTTTCAGGCAGACCCGATCGGACCATCCATAGACCTCTATGGACCAGCGGGTGGCAGCGGAGAAGTGTCCGCTGACACCCACTGGCATCCGATCCTGTATGCCAAAAACAGACGGATGGGGATCTATTCCCTGTCCGTCTGGTGGATCGGATCAGATGGCAGTCGGATGGACACGGACATGCGGTCTGTTTCCATCAGACTACCCCATAGAAGACAGCAGGCAGTGTCTGTGTCTGCTCTGCAGCAGTGGAGCGGACACAGACCTGTCATCCGCCTGATCAGCGGAGAGATCCCCCGCTGAGCAGGCAGATCGCTGATGGGTCCACCTCGTCTGAAAGGGGCCTAAATGTCAAATATTAAATGAAAATCGTATCAAAATCACACACATATATAAATATCCTTCTTCTACAACGTTGTCTTTTTTCTTGGTGGAAGAAGGGTATTTATATACAGTATGTGCATAATTTTGATTCTATTTTTATTCAATATTTGACATTTAGAAATATATTTTGTATTTACTTAAAGTATAATTAAATGAACAAAAACTTTTTTGTAGTTTTGGATAGTGTGGAGAGGTGTAAGGCTTGGTTCACACTGCCGCGACTTGGGATCCGACTTGTGAGACCCCAGATCACATGACATGTGAAATCCCATGTTAGTCAATGAGCGCTGTCTTAATTAGCACTACTGAAGTCGCTCCGACTTTAGAAAAGGTTCCTGTACTACTTCAAGGCGACTTCTATCTGACTTGTGCCCATAGATTTTAATTGAAGTCCGACATTACAGGAAGATTCAGATCAAGCAGCCTTTCTCAACCTTTTCAACATAGAGGAACCATTGAAATAACTTTCCGGTCAAAGGGAACCCCTGCTAAAAATGACTACAGTGATATCTTGGTCCACTAATGCTTCTGTAAACGAACAACTCAGTTTGCAAACAGAAGAGTTTTCAAAAATTTGCTTCGGTTCGCGAACTCTTTTTGGTTGATCAGCACGAGCCGCGGCCATCTTCCCTGGTCTGACACATGGTCGTGACTTCCTGTAAGCGAGATCGCGGTCACAGACAGACACTGAAAGTGTACTGTGAGTTCTTGGGGTCGTCATGTCGCTCCTGTTTATGAACTATACCTACCTACCCTAGTACCATTCTTGTGACGCAACTAGGAAATAATTGCAACTTTCAGCCAGGGTGTGGATGACCCTTCTTTTACATTACTTTCTCTTTCCCTTTCTTTTTTCTTGTTCTTTTCTAATTTTTTTTTTGCTAACTCTTCTTTACTACAAAGTATTTAGTTATTTTGGCTTCTTTCTATTATATTGGCTTTAGGGTCCTATACAGTAAGCACAGTAACTCTGTGAGATGTTATTATTTTCTTGTACAGTAGGGCTTGTTGCCCTTAGGTTCTTTTTCAATTATCTTAAGCCGTTACTGGTTTTCATGCTTGAAGTTAAAAAAAATGTAAGAAAACCATTTTCACACTCGGTTCCAGTCCTTTGCAACCGTCACTTGTACAATGTCGCTTCTAATATATAGTCATGACTTGCTGCTGTACTTTGTACTACAATGTATACATTTTTCTGATGTTTTTGTTATTTGGCTCTGTATCTGTGTGTGCCATTTGTCAATAAAAACTTTTATTAAAGAAATTGTACTGTGAAGACACTTACAGTACTGAGAAACTTTTTGGTGTGCTTTTTAGCACATACTGTACTGTACATCCCTGTGCACACTTGCTGTAAAGCTTTTTCTTGTGTGCTTTTTAGCACATACTGTACCGGACATCCAGTATGGCTCCAAAGAAAATTCAGAGCAAGCATGGTGGTAAGAAAAAAGAGTGGAGTGGTAATGAAGGTGACAAGAATGTGCAGAGCAATAATGTTATTGAAAAGAAAGTACAGAGTGGTAATGAAGGTGACAAGAATGTGCAGAGCAGTAATGAAGGTGACAAGAATGTGCAGAGCAAGCATGGTGGTAAAAAGAAAGTGCAGAGCAGTAATGAAGGTGACAAAAACGTGCAGAGGGGTAATGAAGGGGACAAGAATGTGCAGAGCAAGCATGGTGGTAAAAAGAAAGTGCAGAGTGGTAATGAAGGTGACAAAAACGTGCAGAGCAGTAATGAAGGTGACAAGAATGTGCAGAGCAAGCATGGGGGTAAAAAGAAAATGCAGAGTGGTAATGAAGGTGACAAGAACGTGCAGAGCAAGCATGGTGGTAAAAAGATTGTGCAGAGTGGTAATGAAGGTGACAAGAACGTGTAGAGGTGTAATGAAGGTGACAAGAATGTGTAGAGCAAGCATGGTGGTAAAAAGGTGCAGAGCAAGAATGGTAAGAATAAGGTTGTGAAGAAAATAACCATTTCATTGAAGAAGGAAATTGTACAAAAGCATGACCGTGGTATTCGTGTGACTGATCTGGCCTAGTACAAGATAGCGAACTTGACAATCTCGACTATTTTGAAGAAGAAAGCTACCATCAAGGGAGCTGATATGGCAAAAAGAGTAACGATGTTAACCAAGCAGAGGACGTAAGTGCTGGAAGAGCTGGAAAAACTTTTGTTAGTGTTGTTGAATGAGAAACAGGTGATAGTGTTAGTGAAGCTATGATCTGTGAAAAATCCAGAAAATTGCATAGTGATTTACTGCAAAAAAAAAACCTCAGCAAGTGAAGAATTTAAAGCCAGTAGAGGGTGGTTTGAAAAATCCTGCAAGAGAAGTGATATCCACAGTGTGACAAGACATGGTGAGGCTTCCAGTTTCGACAAAGCCGCTGCAGAAGCCTGCAAGAAAGAATTTGCGGAATTGAAGGCAGAAGGATACGTCGCTCAACAAGTATTCAACTGTGATGAATCAGGGCTCTTATGGAAAGAGATGCTGATCACACAGGAGGAAAAGGCACTGCCGGGGCACAAGCCCATGAAGGACAGATTAACCCTTTTGCTGTGTGTGAACGCAAAAGAGCGATCTGAAGATTAAGTGCATTCAGGGAACAGAATGTGAACAAGGCTAGACTGCCTGTCACGATCTAACAGTGGCTCTATGGATCCACAGTCTGGGATTCCCCAGGGCGCGGAGTCTAAGCCCCAGTCTGCTTGTTCACCAGAGCCCCTGATGGTGGGGATGGACTTGGAGCAGGCTGAGACCAGGGCGCGGCCCCCCGATACACCCAAACTGTAGTAGAGAAGACCGCTAGTGGAATGTAGCTGGGTAAGAGCCTGACGTGAAGAGGCAGGGAAGACCTGAGCGGTAAACGGATAGATCCATGCAGAATGGATGGATGCGGACACACCGTGAAGCAAGTAGCGGAGTCAGACAGGCCGGGTCGGTAAATGTGGAGGCAGAACGGAATCAGAGCAGCAGACAAAAGGATAGTCGGGTCACAGGCCAAGTTCAGCAACAGGAGGTCAGACGATCAGGAGCAGGCAGAAGAGTGGTCCAGAGGCAAGCCAGGGGTCAGGGCAGGAGACCGTCAGCAGTAATCAGGAGCAGGCTGGGTTCGGCAACAAAGGTACACACACAGGATCAGGACACAAGCAGAGGATAAAGACCATACGGCAACTTGGACATTGCAATGGCCAGTTTAAATAGCCCGCCTGGGTCCTAGTGCCTGTCTGGCGCCATCATTGGTGACAGGCACGCCTGGGTCCTAGTGCCCGCCTGCCTGTATGCCTTGTCGGGATCCTACGCATGCGCAGATTTGTGCGCCACGGCGATCTTCTCGTTCCCTGACACTGCCTGTCATGTGGAGGGCCAATGTGGAAGCTTGGGTCACAAGGCAAAGGAAAATATGTTTCTGACAACCAACTGTCTGAAAGGTGCCTTCTTCTGATAGACAATGCCCCAGCACACCCTCCAGCCTTGGTAGATGATATGGACGCTGAGTATGACTTCATAAAGGTCAAGTTCCTCCCCTCAACACGACACCTCTTCTGCAGCCCATGGACCAGCAAGTGATCTGCAACTTCAAGAGGCTGTACATAAAGGCGCTCTTCACTAGGTGTTTTATTGTCACTGAAGAGACATCCTTGAGACTGAAAGAATTCTGGTAGAAACATTTCAATGTTCTTCACTTGTCAGGAATCAGAAATGTGTGGACTGACACAGGGACACGCAGGCTTCCGGTATAGTATAAACAATACAGTTTATTAAGGACTAACAATACATAAACGCAGTGCAAAACATAACACAGCGCAACAAACCAAACCTCCAACAAACAACCATACATACAACACTAAACGTAGTCAGGCAGGCCGGGTCGGTAGCAAACGGGCAAACAAGGTACCAGGCGCAGGCAGGAGAGTGGTCAGGACTAGCCGAGGTCAGTACAGGCAGAGTTCGTGCAGAATCAGGATAGAAGCAAGCAGGATCAGGATACTGGGGCCAAGTGAAACAGTACAACAAGGCACTGAGCTTCTGGTTGCTGAGAGCACCCACTGGCTAGCCCAGGTACTGCAGCCCACAAGGCAGGTGAGTCCCACCACCATTGGCGAGTCCATTCCTGACACCACTGCATCAACCTCATTGACAAAGCCTGGGAACATGTCATTTACCGGACCTTAAACTTAGCCTGGAGGAAACTGTGGCCAGAATTTGTCACTGAATGTGACTTTGAAGGGCCTGATGCAAGGGTAGTGGAGGAGATTGTGTCAATGGGCAAGACTATGGGTCTGGAGGTCAAAGGTGCAGACATAGAAGAGCTTGTTGAGGAACATAAGGAGGAGCTGACCACAGAAGAACTTTCTGAACTCCACAGTGAGCAGCAGAAGTTGCTTATTGAGGAGCATTCCACTGAGGAAGATGGGAAGGAGGTTATCAATGATGCCATAAAGTCCATTATGGAAAAATGGAATGAGTGCCATGATTTTTTTTGAGAAACACCACCCTAACATAACTGTAATGAACAGAGTGTTGAATCTGGTGAACGATAATGTGGTTTCTCATTTCCGGAGGGTTATGCAGCGCAAGTGACATTGGACAGATTTTTCACCAAAACTGAACAAAGAAGAGAGGAACCCCCTGAAGGAGATATCTCCAATGTCCTTTATGGAGGGGGACTCTTCCTCCGAACAATAACGACAGAAGTCGTTAGTGTTCTCTCTCTTCCTACTGTACTGTACTATACTTTATTTAATATTTTTATGGTTCAAAAACAAACAAAAAAAGTTCAGAACGAATTACCTTATTTACATTGAATCTTATGGGAAAAGTTAATTCGGTTGGTGACCAAATTCTGTTTGTGACCACGTTCGTAGGGGTCAGAACAGATTAACCTGATTTACGTTGAACCCTATGGGAAAATTTGCCTCGGTTCGCGATTAATTCAAGTTGGCGACCAGAGTCGTGGAACTAATTAAGTTCATGAACCGAGGTATCACTGTATATCTACAAGTCATGATATATTAGTGTAATGGTCAGTGGTGCTCCTAACACTTGTGGTCACTGGGAAGAATTGCCCCCAGGGGCGGACTGACAACTCATGGGGCCCCTGGGCAATAAGGGATCATGGAGCCCCTGTGTACTCGCCCACACCCAAAAAAGCCTATGAAAAAGCCAATGAAAGGTACCAGGGGCATCTCATAGGGCCCCCTACTGACCCACGGGCCCTCGGGCACTGCCCGAGTGCTCCAATGGTCAGTTCGCCTCTGATTACCCCTTTCAGATAGCTAAAAAAGATCAACAATGTCAGCGGGAAGATATCTCTAAAAATAATTGTGAAAAAGTGTCCCCACTACTTATGACATGTATTCTAACAAGGGATTAGACCATTGTGATCTGCATGTACATTGTGTAATGTTTGAAATGATTGGAAGATTTTTTGTAGCAAATGGTGTATATGTTTATTAAAAAAAAAAGGCTCCAAAAATTTGGCGAAATGACAGGAGAAAATAAATATATTTTACTACATGTAATGGGGTAGATTTACTAAAGGCACATAGAGTGCGCACTTTTGCAAGTGAAGTTACTCCAGAGCTTAGTAAATGAAGGGGAGCTCTGATGTTTTTTTTTCCTTGCATGTGATTGGGTATTCTTTGTAAAGTGAAGCTTTACCTCATGTACTATGCTCTGGAGCAACTTGCAAATTGAACAATCTATCTGCCTTAAAGTAGAACTACAGGCGGACCTTAGTTTAAGAATTTAATGCGTTCTGCAGGACTTTTCGTATTGCGAGAAATTCGTAAACCGAAATGCGGTTTCCCATAGGAATGCATTGAAAACCAATTAATCCGAAGGTCAGAAAAAAGTAAAAGAAAAAGTCTTTTATCTGTTCAAAGCTCTTTATAAAGTGCACTTTAAAGGCATAAATACTGTACAAGGACATGATTAAAAATTAATTCGTAAATGCATTGAAAACCAATTAATCTGTTCGTATTGCAGAAAAAATTCATAAACCGAGCCATTATTTTCAATGGATTTTCATTCGTAAACCAAAAATTACGTTAACCAAGGTGATCATAAACCGAGGTACACCTGTATAGGCAAAACATTGTTTTATAATTTTGGACAGACTAAGGGAGGCTTATAATCCCTGTCAATTTTATTTATTTATTTATTTATTTATTGTCATCTGCGTCCCCATTGGAAGATGTCCCCTCCATTACTTTTCTGGAGACAACCCAAAGCTTGTGATTTTCATTTGCTTTTACTTTCACATTCAATGATAATGGTTAATAGGATGAATGGAGAGGGTGAATCTTCCTAATGGGGACACAAACAGAAATAAAAACCTGGCAGGTATTCTAATCCCTCTTGACTCTATCCAAAACTAAAAAAAGTTTTTTTTTTTAGTAAATCAACCTTAATGATTTCCATGTTTCCATATTTAGGTTTCTATACATTACTGTTGAGAGAACTGATCCAAAAAAGACAGAATCTACTCAAAATCGCCTATTATATTTTTACATTTCTTAAATACTGCATGCCTGGACCACTGCCTCATTACCGCATGCATTACATTTTTATTTCCTTCTGTGAATTGAGTTTAACACCCTTTCATGTAATGTTTACAGAGTGTTTTTTAAAGCGGTTTGCTGAAAGTACCGCAAAACCGTATAGTGATTTGACAGTTTCAGGATCGCATGTGATACTTAGGTAAAATGTGAATGGAGCCCAGTTTGGAATCTGCATCCCAAAATTAGTAAAAATCAGCTAAAAATTCCCACTTTATGGTTTAAAAAACAAATGTGAAAGCCTGTGTTATCTGTCATATTTATTGTTACTCCTACTGCACAATAGCACTTCTACTCTCTGTGCAGGGTAATATTCTCAGTATCAGTTTTCATTTTGCAAGCGTGGACACTACATGGCGCAATCTTTCCTTCCAAATTAAGAACATGAGACAGCAGGATAGCTCAGTGAGGGAATGACATCCACCATAATGAAAAGTGAAATATTTGTGTGGCTACTTTGAACTAAACATTGAGCACAGCTTAAGACAGCCTTTCTCAACCTGTCCAACGTAGAGGAACCCTTGACATAACTTTCCTGTCTCAGGGAACCCCTGCTAAAATTACTTTATCTCCAACTCATGATACATTAGTGTGATAGTCAGAGGTAAGAATGCTCCTTACACTTGTGGTCAATGGGAAGACTTACCCCATTACAGATTGCTAAAAAGATCAATGGTGTCAGTGGGAACTTACCTGAGAGGCAAAAATTGCTCATTGCTCAAGGAACCCCTGGCAACCTCTGGAGGAACCCTGGTTGAGAAACCCTGGCTTAAGAGATCGATGACGCTAGTGCACATGCTCTTAGAGTAAAGTTGCCATTTGTCCCACTTCTCAGAGACAGTCCTCCTTTTGAATAGTCTATCCCCAGCAAACAAATGTCTCCAGCAGCAGTCATAAGTCCAGACTTGTATGCTTGCTTTTCTTTAATATCCCAAAGGATTGAGTATAAGACAGCCTGGCAATTTGCATTTTTAGAAGGAGGTCACAAGTGACAGACTCTCCTTCTGTAATTAAGGTTTATTTTAACAAGGAATACATTTTTGTAGGCTTACGCAGAGAAGAGTGGGAGAATAGTGGGGAGCTTTGCACCTCTGGCCTGCTGTTGATCTGCTTGCAACCGCTACTTTGGACACTAAGGATGCTTTCACACTGCTCTGTTGAAAAAAACGGTTAAAAACACACATGCGTTTTTAATGCGTTTCCAGTGTGTGTTCTGGGTGACATGCACCTGTGAAATATGGACATGTGACTCAAAAAACACACCAAAAACGCAATTGTGTGTGTTTTTGATGCATTTTTCCATCCATTTCACTGGGGAGCTGCATCTTTGGTGTGGTTTGGAAAAATGCACCAAAGATGCAGTATGCAGGACTTTCCAAAATGCAGCGCATTGGTGTGACGAATCCCATAGGATTTAAAGGGAAATGTTTTTCGTGCATTTTTAGCATGGTAAAAATGCAGCAAAAACCCATCAGTGTGAATGCACCCTAACTTTCTCACCCTGACCTGTACTTTGCCTGAGGACTCAAACTTTTTTTGATGCACTTATTCTCACTGATCTTCTTTCTCACTGACTTTTTGAAGCAGCCCCCTTTCACACGAGTGGACCGATTGGGTCCGCCTGAAAAACTGACCTTCCTTTCTCCTCTATTGAGTGGCGGGTGTAAACAGACATGTCTGTTTACACCTGCCTACATCCAATCTGATCTGATCCACTAAAAACAAACAGCTGGGGATCTGTTCCCCCTCCGTCTAGCAAACCAGATGGCAGTTGTGTGTAAACTGACAGGCGGGCCGTTAACCACTTCTCCACCCCCCTATAGCAGATACAGTATACTGCTACAGGGTGGCAGGGGTGCGAAAAATCAGGTGTGTATATATATATATATATATATATATATATGGGATTTTTCATTTCCAGGTAGAGGACATGCACGAGCCCAACCTGCGCCGCCATTTGCAGCTGTCAATCACCGGGTCCCAGCTGGTGATTCCCAGCCGGCACCCCATGATTACAGAGGATATCCAATGGGGAGGAGGGCTGCTTTGTTTACTAACAGTCTTCCTTCCTGTCGGCTCACACACACTGCTTTGGATGGCTGTGTACAGCACAGCCATTCATAGCAGTGTGCTTACAGTGAAGCACACTGACACGGCCCCCTAGTAAACCACTCCCAGCACACAGTTAACCCTTTGATCACCCCTTATGTTAACCCCTTCCTGCCCAGTGCCATTAATACAGTGTCAGTGATTTTTCTTAGCACTGATCACTATTGGTGTCACTGAGGATGTCAGTGACACCAAGTCAGTTCCCCCCAGTATCAGAATGCCTGCCGCAGTCCTGCTATGTCGCTGATCGCCGCCATTACTAGTGGAAAAAAATGCCAGTATATATATACTGCCATTTGTAAACGCTATAACTTTCACGTAAACCAATTAATTTACATGTATTGGGATTTTTTTTTTAGCAAAGACATGTAGCAGAATACATTTTGGCCTAAATTTATGATGAAATTTGATTTATTTTATTTTTTTTACTGGACATGTTTAATAGCAAGAAGTCAAAATATTGTTTTTTTTCTCAAAATTGTTGGTTTTTTTTTCTTTATAGCGCAAAAAATAAAAAATGCACATGTGATCAAATACCATTGAAAGAAAGCTCAATTCATAGGAGAAAAAGGATGTAAATTTAATTTGGGTGCAGTGTTGCATGACCGCACAACTGTCAGTTAAAATAACGCAGGGCCATAATGCAAAAAATGGCCTGATCAGGAAGGGGGGTAAATCCTCAGGAGGGCAAGTGGTTAACATCTGACCGCCCATAGAGGAGTGCTGGGTGTTTCTGTGTCTGCTCTGCATAAGGACAGATAAGTGGACAAATCCCCCACTAAGCAAGCGGACCCCTGGCGGAGTATGCCACATGTGGAAGGGGCCTTAATTGGATGTATGATATTTTTTTTTTCATTTTATAATTTTTGGTACATGACCAAATTTTGGAAAAGTTCTAGAATCCTGATCCTGAGTAAAGTTTTTTTTTTTGCCACTCTTCAATCGTACGTTCCAGCAAAGATATTAATGGTGCATTTTCATATAATCAAAAAAGGGATTATTCAGACCTGATCAAGTCTCTAGTTAATTTTTTGCTCTAGAATTGTATGTCTTACATAGTTCTGGCAAGTGATGTATGATAATGACAAATAGAGGTTAATTTACTAACAGAAATCAGGCTGTTAAATTTGCAAGGGAATTTGCCCCAGTGCTTAGTGAATGATGAGGTTTCATTTTGCAATAAATACAAAATGTAATGCAAAAGAAAATAAGAAAAAAAAAATTCTTGCTTGCACCTGATGGATGATCAAAGTCAATAAAGCTTCACTTCATTCACTAAACTCTGGGGCCAATTCCCTTGCAAACCGCAGCTTGCCATGAAAAGTGAACAGCCTATTCGCCTTTAATAAATCAACCTCAAATAGAGGCCAATTTACAAAAAGTCTTCTCTTAATAAATTGTGTGAATATTCACTACAATTTTCGAGTCATCTGAAAAGCAAACGGGTTAACAGGAATTTGCTTTTGACATGATTGAATATTGGAAGTGCAGTTTCATGCAATTTGTTGAGTGAAAATTGTCAACTCTTTTCTTATGTTGTTACATAAAAACTAACCATTTGCAGGATTTTATTTCTGTCTGATTTCTCTGTTGGCTACAGGATGGAAGCTCTTCTCAACCAATGGCTCTGGAGACAGGAATACTGGCTTCCCCCTGGAGTTACCTGGGAAGACATGAAGGAAACAGAAAATGTCCATTATCCTAGACCTTCTCATCTCTTTTTTGGTATTCCATGTGCACTCATCCTTACTGGTTTGAGATTTATATTTGAAAGGTAAGACCTGCCCAGAAGAATATGCTATCTGTATTTTTACATAGTGGTGATGTGAGATGCTAGAAATCATGGTAATATTTAAAGTATAAGTTCCCTTTTTTAGTTTTTTTTGTGAAAAGGTGAACTTACACTTTAAATAACACCCTACAACCTCCCAAATTCCATGTTCCCCCTTCTTTCCTTAGGGCTTCTGAGGTAGAACAGAGTTGGTCACATGCCAGTACATGACCAATCAGAATTGCTCTGATCAATCCTAGAAGCCCTAAACAAAAGGAGAAGAAGAACAGGGCTTTCAAATCCTCAGATCGATTCACCAGCTGGGTGGGTAGTGACAGCTAATTACCAGCAGAGGTAAGCACTGAGGGGGTGAGTAGGGTGTAGGTTGTCAGATCACCTTTTTATTTTTTGTGAAAAGGTGAATTTACACTTTTAAGGTCTTCTTAAATCTAAACAAATTCCTACAGTCATGGATTTGTGGGTTGAGTTGATAGTCAACAAATGACCATACTTTTTTCTCATGTTATGACCTCTAAACGTATCATACAACACAATCATGCTGGTTAGAGTAGAGTATTTAGTGTAAGCAATATGTAAGGAACCAGCCCAAATAATTATGCTTGCAAGGAATTTGTTCTTCACACTGCTTTACGCTCCATTATTTATCTTTAACTGTGTGAATATTTAACAAGGTCTCATGAGGTGAATTAATACTAACTAGTTAGATTAGAAATTGCCCTCATCCTCTGCTCTACAAGAAAATGTCTCCCAATTTTATTGCCAACACATTTGATTATAAACCACATAAGGAAACTGCTCTGGAAATTGTGGATTCCAGAAAAACATATTCAAAGCGGTGCTGGGAACTTTTAGGCTAGGTTCACACCACATGTGATGGAACTGCACTGGACGATTATTTCAGCGGAGTCCCATCATGTGTCTTCCTAGCTGCCCGGTTCACACCACTGCATTGCAGTGGTGTGCGGGCACTGTGTGCTGAAAAAAAATATGCAGTGCTTTTATTTCAGTGCAGCACAGTGCGAGGCAATCCACTGCTTCTCGCTGCGTGGATGGCAATCAAACTATGAGATGTCTGTGTGGCATCTCAAGGTTTGATAAAAAAAAAAAAAGGAAAGAGCACAATGCACTGACATTAGCACATCATTACTGCACTGAAATTGGCCCCACCACACCTCACACCAGCTTCTACATTGCAGAGGCTGGTGTGAATGAGCCCCGAGACTTGCAGGTCAGGTGAAGGAAAACTTCAAACAAGCTCAATAGCTCTGGCGAGGTGGCTTACATACAGCAAGGCTTTCCTTAATGGCCACCGAATAGTCGCTTAAACCATAGGTATCATGTATGGTAGCCAATCAGCTTCTAACTTTAGCTTGCTCAATTGGGCATTGTCAAAAAACCTGGAAGCTGGTTTCTGTGAAAGTTGCACCAGATTTTGCACTCTTCAGTTTCAGTAAGTAACCCCCATAGTTTTCTTGTTAAGAGGAACTTGACTGGTGTAGGAAACCTCCATGTGGTCAATATTTATAAATCATAGGAAAAGAAAATGTCTTACCCTGCTAATGAAGCACTTAACCATACTGATCATTTATTTTCTATGTTTTTGTTAACCTCTTCCAGGCCGCGCTATAGCCAAAAGACGGCTACAGTGCATCAACCTGTTCTGGGAGGGTGTATATAGTCCAGCGCACTCTGTGATCACTGTTTCCTGCTGATCACCGATCACAGTAAAGTTCCAATCTGTGCAGCCTATCAGTGCCCATCAGTGCAACCTCATCAATGCACATCAGTGAAAGAGAAAAATTACTTATTTGCAACATAACAGAAACAGAAATTGTTTTTTTTCAAAATTTTCTGTCTTTTTTTCGTTTGTTATAAAACCGAGTGGTGATTAAATACCACCAAAAGAAAGCTCTCTCTGTCTCCAAAAAGATAAAAACTTCATATGGGTACAGTGTTGCATGACCATGCAACTGTCATTCAAAGTGCGACAGAGCTGAAAGCTGCAAATTGGCCTGGCCAGGAAGGGGTGAAAGTGCTCAGTAGGCAAGTGGCTACTACATTCAGCATGAGAGCATTTGGTGCTTAATAAATATTGTGGATGATAAAGAAACATTGATGGTGCATTTGATGGTACGTTGATTAACATTTTTCAATCTCATTTCCTTTCACATCAATCCCAGTTCCCTGGAAGGCTCATAAAAAAAAAAAAGTTAAATCCTCTGACAGGCAGCACTCCCTCACGTGTCAGCAGTGGATTGTTCCTCAGCATCCTCACGTGCAGTGCAGAGCTATGGGCGCTACACTGCTCTTGATAACATAGAGCTAGACCTACCTTAGACTGCAGGGGAGTAGAAGCTGCCAGGATCAGTGTAATAGCACAGAGGAGCCTGCTGAAGCGAAGGATCAAGTAAGAAAAACTGCTTCTTCAAGTCCCCTAGACATAAACAAGCATTTATCCTTTGCAGTGCAGGTGCAACCCCACTGCAATGCAGCATTTTCACTTTACCTGGAGTTCAGCCCTAAAGCAGAGCTCCACCTAGAAGGGGAAGTTCCACTTTAAGGTTTCCCATTAAGGTTTGGCTCCTTTGGGGAGTGGGGGGGTACCCTATTTTGACAGGTACCTGCTCCCACTTCTGCTGCGATTGCCTAGCCGTTTTGAAGCGGTGATTGTCCTCCCTCTCTCCCCATAGTCTTCTGGAACATGTGACAGGTTCCAGACTGTGGGACCATTCACAATGTGCACTGCTGCTTGCGCATGCACAGTGGGCACCAAGCTGTGAAGCCGCAAGCTTTCACAGCAGGGTGCGCACACTGAAGATGCCGGCGCCAGGCACACAGGACAGCCGGTGAACCCGGCCGGTGTGAACACATCGCTGGATCGAGGGACAGGTGAATGTCTGTTTTTTTAAAAGTCAGCGGCAACAGTTTTTGTAGCTGCTAACTTTTATTTTTTTACATTTTGACTGGATCTCCACTTTAAGTGGTCGTAGAGTGTTGTACTATATTAGTTCTCGATTAATGCAGAAAAGTTGAACTTAACTTGAGTTACTAAAGATGCAAGCTTTTGCCATAACTCAAGTCCCTTCATCAAGGTTTATGCACTTCATATTATACATGTATGAGGGGATATGAGTTACCCCGAAAGCTTGCATCTTTAATAACTTAGCCAAGTTAGTCAATAACGGCTAATAATTAAAAATATTTAAACCCAACATTTCATATTCCTGATATGGGCCTGCTGTACCATGTACTTGTATGAGAAAGTATCCTGTTCTTACTATACTTAGATCTGCTATGGTACCACATCCTTAAATCTTACAAACTCCAAAACCAACAAAAAACTTGGACTTTACTGGTACATGAGTGGATATATATCAAAAGATTTACAAAAAGACAGCAATATCAATGTTTAGTAAATGTTTAGTAATTCTTTTACAATGGATTTTATGATTTTATTATAGAATAAAGAGCATCAGAGAAATGGTTATAAACAAGAGCACTGACCAACAGAGATAAAAGATACAAGTTTTGTTATGAATAGTACAATACATGCACTGAAATATAGACAAGGAAATTAAACTGAGTACACAAGCGCAGTACATGAAAAGATAGAAAAAAGCATAATGATTTGCAAAAATAGCAGACAATTTAGAGACCAAGAAATTAGTAAACAAAGATCAAAGGTTATCACAAAATCTGCATACAGAAGGCAAGAAAAATGAAACACAGAGCCTCATTAGATTGGCACACCATGCCCAAGACTCCCATGGACGTCTAACAGGTAGATATAATATTGCTGGTGCAGTACTCAAAAAAAAAAAGTTACAATCAGAGCAAATATCATGAAAACAAACAGAACAGAGAAGACTAAGGGAAGAATGAAGAAAGAAAAGACAAAAGACAAATAAAGGGCTCCAGGGGGTCACGACGGAAAAAAAACTTATATTGACAACAGGGTCTGGTCAAATCTGGACGGTTGGACTAACAGCATAGCCGTCAGTTTCTCATTAATCATTATAAAATTCATCCAATTTTTGACTGCTTCGACGCTGAGGAGAGGGGTCTTCCAGGCCTTCACAATCGTTAGTTTGGTGGCCATGAATAGGTGTGATGCCAGCTGCCGCTCAGGATGAAGTAGGCCCACTAATGGTTTAAATAATAGCACCTCTTACTGGTTGCGCTTAATGTCTGTATGAAACATAGTGCGAAGAAGGGCATAAACCCTGATCTACAGTCTGCAAAACTTAGGGCAAGTCCACCAAATATGGGCCATGGTGCCTACTTGTTGACAACCCCAAAAGCAAGTCGGGGAGTATGCAGGGATAAAACAAGCCAGATGGGAAGGCGTGTAATACCATCTATAGAGGACCTTATAGGCATTTTCTAAAATAAAATTCCTTGAACATTTAGACAAAGCCTGGGTCATGATCTGACAGTCTTGCTGATCCAGACTTCTCCCGAGTTCCGTCTGCCATTGCTGATGATAAGAACGAACCGGGGGTGTTCTATAAGAAATAATGGCGGAGTAGACAAGTGAGATCAAGCCCGGGGCATGGGGTCTATGTCTGCAAAGACTTTCAAAGGGGGTCAGCCTATAGGGTCCCAAATGCACATGTATTAATTTATTGATAAAGTCATGAAGTTGAAGGTAGCCATAGTGCTCCCGCAACGGAATATCATAAGAAGAACGCAGAGTCTCAAAGGTGAGTATCCGGGTTGGAGAGAGCAAAGAATGCACATTGTAGAAGCCATGGGCTAGCACCATGTCAACTGTCCAGGATTGTCAAGGCACGGGGGAAATAATGGGTTAAGGAGAAAACGCAGCAAAGGCAAATGGGCATAAATGAGACCAGCGGAATATGTAATAGAATCCCAAAGTCGAAGCGTGTGCATCAACGTTGGACTAAGAGGTGAAGGGCGATGAATAGGGGGAAGCCACGGTAAAGAAGAGAGTGGTATCAGATGGGAGTCCATCAGATCTACAGTAGCCCACAAGGGGATATTGTGAGACACGTGAAGATTGGCTAAGGGAGCAATATTAGCCGCTAAATAGTAAGCCTGAAGATTAGGGACGAACAACCCTCCCTCAATCTTACGGGCAAATAAAATCTGTTTGTTAATTCTAGGTTGGGTGGAGCCCCAGACAAAAGACGGAAGTCTCCACTGATGAATGCGCAATATATATGAAGGGACAGGGACTGGTAAAACTCGAAACACGTACAATAATTTAGGAAGATAAGTCATACGAATCACATTAATTCTACCAAACCATGAAAGCGGAAAATGAGTCCAGGAGGACAACATCTCTGTCAAGTCCTTAAAAACAGAGGGGAAGTTAGCTCGGAAAAGTCCCTCATAAAACGGGGTGAGCTTAATCCCCAAATAAGGCCAAAAGCCAATGAAAAGGGAACAAATGTTTCAGAGTCGCCAACAACGACAGTGAAATGTTTAGTAATTCTTTATACCATTCCAAAAAGTCGACACGTTTCACATTATTTGCTTCCTCAGGACCATGCTCTTAGAGGCAGAGAAAAACAACCTAACTGAAAAAACAAAGTAGATGAATATATTTATGCTAGTAGCACCATATCCAAAGTTGTGGGTCGCAATCCATGGCAATTTACAGATTGCCTCAAGGATTAGGAGCAGATGGTGGTGCCCACGATGAGCGTCAGCAAAAATGGGCAGTTTTGTTACAGTGGTTTGTTTAAATCACAAAGGTTACCATTAGGACAGAGTACTACAGGAAAATATATACTGTAGATAGTTATTTATGTTATATACATTTTTTTATTTCCCTGCAGTCTTTCGCTCTAATGGTAACCTTTATGATTTGAACAAACTATTGTAAGAAAACTGCCCATTTTTGCTGACACTCATCATGGGTACCGTCATCTGCTCCTAATCCTTTGTTGTTTTTCTCTGCTTCCAAGAACAAGGTCCTGAGGAAACAAATAATGTGAAACTCTTCGACCTCTTGGAATGCACTTGGCATAGAGAATTACTAAACATTTACTAAAAACTGATATTGCTGTCTTAGGGCCATATAGTCCTAATTACTTTTAATTTGTATTTTATGTACTTGAATAAACTTTTGTAAATCTTTTTATATACATGTGTCCGTCCTCTTGTGTAACAGTAAAGTCCAAACTTTTGTTGGTTTTGGAGTTTGAAAGTATCCTATTCTCTTTGCATTGCTTCCTTTGTGTGGAATCCCTGGTGTTCCTACCAGTCCCTCTGCTTTCCTATTAAAAACTTACCACACTAGTCATGATAGAACAGTGTGGTCAGTTCTCTAGCTGTGCTGGGAGCTAATCCAATGATCAAGCTTGGGCTGACACCCCTCCCGCACAACCATTCACTGGGAAGATCAATATGCTGCCATTTCTCCTCCCCCAGCTCTTATGCAGCTGAAAACAGAGAAAGTGATCACTTATTAAAAAAACGGTAACAAGGTATTTGTAATGTTTTCATATGTATACACAAATGCTTTACCCTGCATTTCAATTTTAAACTGAATTTGTTGTTTTACAAGGTGAGAGTTCACATTTACTTTACATTAAATTCCAAACTTCCTGCATTAATTTTATTGTTTAAAAATCCTCTTGCTATTGCCTCTATATGTCAAAGTGTCACCCTGCTACAGGAAAGTGTTAGTTCTCATGACCAAACACATACTATATAAGCATAAATTATAATATCATCAAATGTGTTACACTACTAAGTGCTTGTGGGAAGTTAACATGCACGGTTAGTTGACTGTGCTCTTTAATATAGCTCTGGGCAGCTTTGATGTGAATAATTTAAATGGTGCTGCCAGCAATTTTCATCTGATCTCAAGCTTAGTGCCACTCCTGGCCACAATTCATATTCTCACACAGATTTGTACTGAGGGGTCATGTTGGAAGACAAAGAGTCTCCTGACCCAGAATTTATAGGTGACCTATCACACCCTTCGAGAAATAATTAGATTTCAGCTTACCACTCATTTCACTGCAATCACTTATGAGCGCAAGACACATGATGAGCAGTCTTCTTTATGTAAAGAACTGTCTTTCCGCATTCAGTACAGAATTCAGTATTTAACAGAAGATGATTTATAGAATTCAAATCTGTATTGGCTTTTATAACAATGGTTACGCAGCATATATCTGAAAGACTTTATATCTTTATAACCTTTGGGCCCCACATCCAATCACTGGCTAAATCCTACCGCCTCAACCTCTGGAACATTTCCAAAATCCGCCCCTTTCTGACCAATGACACCACAAAACAACTTATCAACACCTTGGTCATATCCTGCCTTGATTACTACAACTCCCTCCTCACTGGCTTACTGTTACACAGGCTATCCCCCCTTAAGTCTACTATGAATGCTGCTGCTAGACTCATACACTTTAGCAACCGATCAATGACTGCTGCCCCTCTCTGCCAATCCCTTCACTGGCTTCCACTAACCCAACGTATAAAATTCAAAATACTAACCACAGCTTACAAAGCCATCCACAACACTGCCCCTAGCTACATCACCGACCTCATCCGCAGATACCGCCCACTCCGCTCCTCCCAAGATATCTTCCTCTCCAGCTCTCTCATCACCTCCTGCCACACTGGCCTCCAGGACTTCTCCAGAGCCTCTCCCATCCTCTGGAACTCCCTACCACAGTATGTCTGGTCATCCCCCCCCCCCCCCCCCCGTCTGCCTTTAGGCGATCTTTGAAAACTCACTTCCTCAGGGAAGCCTGCCCCACCTCTACCTAAGAACTGTACTTGAATCACCTCCACCAGATCATCCCCCGCAGCTATCACCTTTTGTATCACCTCCCCCTTCCTTTAAATTGTAAGCTCCATGAGCAGGGCCCCCTTATTCCTTCTGTACTGAAATGTATTGTAATGGTACTGTCTCCCTTATATTGTAAAGTGCTGCGCAAACTGTTGTCACTATATAAATCCTGTATAATAATAATTAATGGGTAATTCCTTTAGATTGTAAGCTCCATGAGCAGGGCCCTCCTATTCCTTCTGTACTGAAATGTATTGTAATGGTATTGTCTCCCTTATATTGTAAAGCGCTGCGCAAACTGTTGTCACTGTATAAATCCTGTATAATAATAATTAATGGATAATTCCTTTAGATTGTAAGCTCCATGAGCAGGGCCCTCCTATTCCTTCTGTACTGAAATGTATTGTAATGGTACTGTCTCCCTTATATTGTAAAGCGCTGTGCAAACTGTTGGCACTATATAAATCCTGTATAATAATAATCAATGGGTAATTCCTTTAGATTGTAAGCTCCATGAGCAGGGCCCTCCTATTCCTTCTGTACTGAAATGTATTGTAATGGTACTGTCTCCCTTATATTGTAAAGCGCTGCGCAAACTGTTGGCGCTATATAAACCCTGTATAATAATAATAATTATGACTTACAATAGAACTATAGGCAAAACCTTTTTTTTTCATTTTGGAAAGAGCAAGGGAGGGTTATAACCCCTGTCAGTTTTTTTCCCCATCTGTGTCCCATTGTGGAGATTTTCCTTCACTTCCTTTCCCATAGCCAAACAGGAAAATGAGAGGAAATCACTGCAAATTAAAGGAATTATTTGGGGACCACCAGGTCACCACAACCAGTGTCCCCATTGGAAGATTTCTCCTTTATTACTTTTCTGGGGACAACACAAAATGTGTGCTTTTCTTTTACTTTCACTTTCAATGATAATGGTAAACAGGACAAATAGAGAGGCTGAATCTTCTTAACACGGGCAGAAATAAAAAACTGGCAGGGGTTCTAATCCCTCTCCACTCTTTTCAAAACAAACAAAAAAAGTTTTGCATTAATTATACTTTAATGTGACTTATGGCAGGAAACAACATTATTGTGTTGTATGAAAAGTATGGAGGTGAAGTGTTACTAACCCCACAACAGTAAAATCAGTCTGTATATGCAGTAAAGCATGCTTGTTATACTCGCTGTGGAACCTAAAAGGTTAATCCTCTGCATTGTGTAAAAAGGATGTTTGATCCTGTCTTCTCTGATCCTCCCCTTCTTCCACTGTCCCCAATCCATCTGCTGATAGAACAGAGCCTTGGGAGCAAGCTGCGTATTCTCAGTTTGGTGTGTATTGGTAGAGAGTTTCTTTCTTTCTTGGGAGCATGCTTTACTACATCTACACTGATTTTACTGTTCTGGGTTTGGTAACACTTTAAACCCCCAAAACAGTATATATTTTCTGAAAGCAAAGACCCTGGAGAATTAAATAGTAGCAGCTATTTATCAAATACAAATTTTCAGTAAAAAACAAACTAAAGTTAATTTTAGTCCCCACAGGCACAATATATTGTCCACTTATTTGGTAAAATAGAGGAGGTTGCAATGAGTGAATAGATATCCAACATATCAAGCCTTAAATTGCACATTCCTGTGAAATGGTGACAAATTTTGGTACCCAAAATTGCCCATAGGCATCACTTTAAAAGTATTTAAGGGTTGTCAGTTTAGAGCTAAACATGAATGATGACTCTAGAATGATTGTTCTTCATTCACGGTGATATGTAACATGCCAAGTGCAATCATTGTTTTTCATACATAGGTGCACCCTTTGCATATGTTTATGTTCTTATGTTCATGTACATAGGAGTGGGGGACTTTAAAAATGCTGTTTTTCTACTTATAATATGTTACTTTGCTTTCCTTTTTTACTTTTTATTTCTGGCTTTACAATTAAGTTTATTGCTATTGTATGGGAGGGGGGCAATAGCCCCCTTTGTGATAGCATACTATCATACATCAGCTTCTCTTTACTGAGATGTCAGGGTCGCCTAGACTCCTGGTGTGTCCCTTGCCCTTCACTGAAGCCGGGAAAGTGACAGCCAAACCCAGAAGTGACCAAATACATATCGCTTCTGTTTAATTTACCAGAGGGCAGATCAGCAGAGTGTAATTCCAATTGCAGGCTGAATGAGAGAAATCTAATAACAAAGGAGTCGTTGCTGCCTGCCTGCATTACCCTCGACAGCTTGTATACTTAAACAGGGCTGCATCTCATAGGATACAGTCAATGTTCAGTTGACAGTTTTCCTACTGGAACCTTAGATTTTCCAATCAAAATTTGTGGTGTCAACTTTACAGTTACCCAAGATAGTGTAGACACTGCAGCTAATTTAAAGTACACTATATTGCCAAAAGTATTGGGACGCCCATCCAAATCATTGTATTCCGGTGTTCCGATCGACTCCATAGCCACAGGTGTATAAAATCAAGCACCTAGGCATGCAGACTGCTTCTACAAACATTTGTGAAAGAATGGGTCGCCCAGTAAATTCAAGCATCGTAAAATGATAGATTGCCATTTGTGCAACAAGTCCATCCGTGAAATTTTCCTGCTACTAAATATTCCACGGTCAACTGTTAGTGGTATTATAACAAAGTGGAAGCAACTGGGAACAACAACAACTCAGCTACGAAGTGGTAGGCCATGTAAAATGACAGAGCAGGGTCAGCGCATGCTGAAGGGCACAGTGCGCAGAATTAGCCAACTGTCTGCAGAGTCAATAGCTAAAGACCTCCAAACTTCATTTGGCCTTCAGATTAGCACAATAACAGTGCGTAGAGAGCTTCATGGAATTGGTTTCCATGGTCGAGCAGCTGCATACAAGCCTTACATTACCAAGTGCAACGCAAAGCATCGGATGCAGTGGTTTAAAGCACGCCGTCACTGAAGTGATGAATATTACTTCTCTGTCTGGCAATTCAATGGACGTGTCTGGGTTTGGCAGTTGCAAGGATAACAGTACTTGCCTGACTGCATTGTGCCAAGTGTAAAGTTTGGTGGAGGGGGGATTATGGTGTGGGGTTATTTTTCAGGGGTTGGGCTTTGCCCCATATTTCCAGTGAAGGGAACTCTTAAAGTGTCAGCATACCAAGACATTTTAGACAATTTCATGCTCTCAACTTTCTGCGAACAGTTTGGGGATGGCCCCTTCCTGTTCCACCATGACTGCGCACCAGTGCACAAAGCAAGGTCCATAATGACATGGATGAGGAAGTTTGGGGTGGAGGAACTTGACTGGTCTGCACAGAGTCCTGACCTCGACCCAATAGAACACCTTTTAGGATGAATTAGAGCAGAGACTGTGAGCCAGGCGCTTCTCGTCAGACTCTCCTGACCTCACAAATGCACTTCTGGAAGAATTGTCAAACATTCCCATAGACACACTCCTAAACCTTGTGGACAGCCTTCCCAGAAGAGGTGAAGCTGTTATATCTGCAAAGGGTGGGCCAACTCAATATTGAACTCTACGGACTAAGACTGGGATGCCATTAAAGTTTATGTGCATGTAAAGGCAGGTGTCCCAATACTTTTGGCAATATAGTGTATATCTAAAGCCAAAAGTTTTTTTTGTTTTTTTTTATAGAGTGGGAAGGGATTAAAATACCTGTCAGGTTTTAATTGCTGTGCCCCCATTAGTGATAATTAAATTTGTCATGTTTAGCATTATTACTCAAAATTAAAGTAAAAGAAAATCTCAAATTTTGTGTTATCCCCAGAAACAATTGAGTACTGTCCGTGATACTTTTTTTATTTGCACTAACATACAATTTTGAGAACAAGCTTTCGAGGTATGTCCCCTTCTTCAAAGTCCAAACAGTACCCAATATAACAGTGTTATCCCCAAAATAGTATAAAAGGGGAAATCAAATCTTCCAATGGGGACACTAGTTCCGGGGACCCTGGTGACAACCAGAGATTTCCTTGCTATGGAGGGATTTCCTCTCACTTCCTGTTTTGGCTGTGTGACAGAATGTGAAGGGAAATCTCCCCAAAGGGACACAATGGCAAAAGAAAAACCGGACAGGGGTTATACTCCTCCATTACGTTTTCCAAAACAAAATCAAAGTTTTACTTTAATAAAGGAGTTGAGAATCCTCACACAGTGAATTGCGTGGATATTTACTTTAATCATATATAAAGTAAATTCCTGTTTACTTATCTCTTCAACACATGATTGGAGTGAATGTTCACACAATTTATCTGCAATTAAAAACTTCCTTAGGAAATTAGTCCATCAGTCTTTGGTGTACAACTGTTGTTACAATCTGAATCTGTGAAATTTGTGCAATTGGATTTACTAACAACTATTTAATGGATGATGAATTTATATTGTCCGACGCCCAGGACATGTAGTTTCAGGCACCGGGCAGGTAGTGTTTTTTATCCTTCAGCCCCGCTGCAGGCAAGCAGCAGGGCTCACCTGTCAGATGGAAGCATTTGGGGGGCAGACTCACACAGATGATGTTACAAATCTGGATACTTGTATATTTTTTCATTATTGAATGTTTTTCTGATGTGTTCTCCCTTTTGCCAGGTTTGTGGCTTTACCTCTGAGCAAAAAAATGGGCTTACGGGAAAGGTACAAACGGAAACCTTCAATTAAACCAATTCTGGAAGACTTTTACTCAAAGAATGGAAATCATCCAACTGAGGTAGGTTACACTGTGATATAAACAGCTTTTAAATTAAAATTTCATTTAATTTTGTCGCACCCCTAAAAACAACTAAATTAGATTGTTGGCAATGAGCATTGCTACCACTTATGTGCAATTCAATGAAATACATTCTGGAGTTTGCAGGGAAAAAAATAGGTTAAATAGGTTAATCCTTTAAAAAATCTGAAATAACGTGCATAACCACCTGTATATTATGAAAGCTATATTGAAAAATTATATTCCAAATTTATATTTTATGTAATAGGAGAGTACATACAGCTCTCATACTGTACATAGCAGATAAAAAGGGGGTATTCCTACAGCACAACAAATGAGCTCTAAAAGCAAAGTTACAGTAGCTTAACTTAATTAGACAATTCCTCCACAAGTCCAATAACAAAATGAGTAAATAGAACTCAATCTGCTCTCACAGACATGCCTAAAAGACAATAATCACCCCAAAAGCAAAATAAATAAATACATTCACTTCTACTGTAATAATATATGCAGATAGTTGTTAAAACACAGAAACCATTGCAATAGTTATGAAAATATCCAGTAGTGCTGCACAGGAATAAATGTAATAAACACACTCTGCTCTTATACCAAGCTTAAAAAAATGTGTTGGTGGATATTTTTAAAAAGTGCTACATGTAAGTAAATAGGTATAACAGTAGCAATGCTTGATTTAAAGTGGAATTCCAGCCAAAACAATTTATGGATGATGAGGAGATACACTATATTGCCAAAATTATTGGGACACCCCTCCAAATCATTGGATTCAGGTGTTCCAATCACCTCCATGGCCACAGGTGTATAAAGTCAAGCACCTAGGCATGCAGACTGCTTCTACAAACATTTGTGAAAGAATGGGTCTCTTTCAGGAGCTCAGTGAATTCAAGCATGGTACCATGATAGACTGCCATCTATGCAATAAGTCCATCCATGAAATTTCCTTGCTACTAAATATTCCATGATCAACTGTTAGTGGTATTATAGCAACCGGAAACAACAGCAACTCAGACATGAAGTGTTAGGCCATCGTAAAATGACAAAGCGGGGTGAGTGCATGCTGAAGCGTGCAGTACGCAGAAGTTGCCAACTGAAGAGTCAATAGCTAAAGACCTCCAAACTTCCTGTGGCCTTCAGATTATCACAACAGTTCGTAGAGAGCATCATGGAATGGGTTTCCATGACAAAGCAGCTGCATTTAAGCCTTACATCACCAAGTGCAATGCAAAGCGCCTGATGCAGTGGTGTAAAGCACATCATCACTGGACTCTACAGCACTGGAGACATGTTCTCTGGAGTGACGAATCACTCCTCTCTGTCTGGCAATCCCATGGATGTGTCTGGGTTTAGCGGTTCCCAATAGAACGGTACTTGCCTGACTGCATTGTGCCAAGTGTAAAGTTTGGTGGAGGGGGGATGATGGTGTGGGGTTGTTTTTCAGGGGTTGGGCTTGGCCTCTTAGTTTCAGTGAAGGGAACTCTTAAGGCTTCAGCATACCAAGACATTTTGGACAATTTCATGCTCTTTACTTTGTGGGAACAGTTTGGGGATGGCCCCTTCCTGTTCCAACATGACTGTGCACCAGTGCACAAAGAAAGGTCCATAAAGACATGGAAGTGCACATTTTGGGTGGAGGAACTTGACTGGCCTACACAGAATCCTGACCTCAACCTGATAGAACACATTTGGGATGAATTAGAGCAGAGACTGCAAGCCAGTCCTTCTCATCCGACATCAGTGCCTGACCTCACAAATGCGCTTCCGGAAGAGTGGTCAAACATTCCCATAGACACACTCTTAAACCTTGTGGACAGCCTTCCCAGAAGGGTTGAAGCTGTTATAGCTGTAAAGGGTGGGCCAACTCAATATTGAACCCCCTAGACTAAGACTCGGATGCCATTAAAGATCATGTACGTGTAAAGGCAGGCATCCCAGTACTTTTGGCAATATAGTGTATATTAGAACCTCTGTCAAATGTTTATTGCTGGCATTGTCCCAAATGGCATTTCCAAAAAGGGGGTAAAGCTGCCCATACATAGATCCCTTTTGAACAGGCTTAATTTTGATCTATGTGTGGGCACTGAATTGAAATTCAGCTGAAGCAATAGCAGTCACTGTGTCTATCATGAAGAATGTCGACATGGTAGGCAGTACTGATGTAGCTCAGGTTCAGGTCAACCATGTATTCAAGGAGTACTAAGTGTGTTCAAGGTTTGGAGTCCCTGCAAACGAATGCAGTGATTTGGCCAGCTTAATTTTTTTACCGTAATGCACTGCAAGGGCCTTGGAACTTAGGTCATCCAGCTTAAAAGGGCCAATAATGGGGCTTTGTTATATTACATCGTCCTCAATATAAAAAGGGGCACAGAGCAGTCATAGTGTCATTGTATTGGAACTGCTGTAGGGAAAGGCTATGGAAAGCTGACCAACTACACAGGGAAAGATTAGAGTAGTCAGGCAATCAACCCCTTTGCTACTTTTATTTTGTTCTTGTTATTGGGCTTCTTGTCTTTAATTTTTTTGATAATTTAAGGCCAGCAGTCACTTTTAGCTCCTGTCCTGACCCTAGTCTTTTTTCTGCAAGACATTCCTTTATAAAAATGAGGAAATATCCTTATAAAAAAAAGTGTTTTTGTTTTGTGGGTGGCACATTGGGGTTTTATTTCTTGAGTTTAATTCTATAGGTTGATAGGCCATTTTATTAAGATTGGGGTGATCAAAGTGCAGCATCATTTTGTTTCCAATCTGTACTGGTACCAGCTTTTTGTTTGCAGCACACTGCTATATCTTTTGAAAGAAAAAAACCCCCACAAAACTAAGGACATACTCACTGTGCACCAAAGTCACCTGACCATATCAGGTCACATGCCCTTAACATTAACAGGGTACCTTGCTAGAAAGCTCCTCTGGCAAGGTACCATGCTCATGGGGACAAAGGCTTCATCCCCCTATTCCTGACCCGCTGGATATGGGAGACTTTAGGGTGGAGAACTAATTGAAATGTGAAAGCCCCCAGATATTTATCTCCTCTTCCCACATAAATGAGTAATGGATACTTAGTACCCCTTGTTTCGCATTCACAAAAAATTTACAATGTAAATATACACACAGACACTGTTGAGAAAGTATTTTATTAAAAGAATCCCACAATGTAAATCTTTTGTTAATAATGTCATCCTAGATCCATCATCAATCACGATAAACAGTGCCCTGCCAACCCACTTATACAAACACAGCTACCCGTGCCAATGATCCTCTCCTACTGGACTCCTGGCAAAAATAACAACAACCTGGTTGGCTGCCACATGTCAGCAAATTGGCCTGTGATGCTGGCTGACGTCATTGGTCAAATATGGTCATGACTATATGTGGCCAATGACGGTACTCGAGTTCCCCTAGTCACTTTCTATACAGACAGAAGCAGGCAATGAAGGGACTGTCATTTAGCAGTAATACTTTTTTTCTTCCTACGTATTATTTTTGCCACAATACATCCTACAGGTGTACCACTTCACATGCAGATTTAAGGCTTCCCCCAAACATGTTATTGTCAATCTGTAAATTAAAGTAGAACTATACGCAAAACTTTTTTTTTTCATTTTGGATAGAATAAGGATTATAACCCGTCAGTTTATTTTTTGATATATATGTCCTATTGGGAGGATTTATCTTCATCTCCTGTCCAATAGCCAAAACAGGAAGTGATCAAATCTCTTCAAATTACGAGAATTCCTTGGAGACCCCCAGGTCCCCTGAGCTAGCGCCCCGTTGGAAAGTTTCCCCTCTATTACTTTTCTAAGGAAAACCTAAAATTTGGGGTTTCTTTTACTTTTGATGATAATGGTATACAGGATACATAGAGAGGGTGAAGCTTCCTAATGGGGGCACAGACAGCAGTAAAAACAAATGTGTTCTAATCCATCCCCACTCTGTCCAAAACTTAAAGAATAATATTGGATTTAGTTGAACTTTAAGCATTTATGGGGTACTGTATGAAATGCTTTAGGGCAGGCATCTTTTGTATTAATTGTATGTATTATATTCCCAACACTCAGAAAATTTTCTGTATATTGTGAGAACTAGTATCAAACAGTAGGGCTTTAGGGTGCAGCCACTCACTTTTCTTCTTTTAAAGGGCTTCTCTTGCCTGATTTTATTAAAAGAAAGTTCAACAAAATCAATGATTTTCCCATACATGGGTTTTTTTAGCATTTCTCTCTTGCAAAAGAAATATGTATTCAGCCTCCTGGCTTACACATGCAGCACTTCTGGTCTGGCCCTACACTTTAGGCTCTTGTCTATATCAGACAGTCTTCACACATAAGCTTTGTCCATGGATCTAGCAGCCCCTTGTGGCTCTGGCTCCCAACCATCTCTTCTAGGTGGAGCCCTCCCGACTCCTGGACAGAGACCTCCTCTGTCTGCCAGGGTGGAGACCAGAACCTGGAGTCAGATCTCTACTAAAAGACCAGCATGAACCTAGCAAGTTAGTATGCAGTGGTGATTCCCTATACCAGCACCCTGGATTGGAGATTTTATCCTATCCAAGTCTCTACGAAATCGCCAGGCTCCAGGTCCCAAACAGGATTTTTTAACCACTGGAACCTAAAAAAAGCAGTTTCCTCTGAAGGACAGAAGCACTCTGGAGCCCTTCACCCTGCCTAGATGGGAATCCTTGGTGATAGAAAACCCTTTTCACATCATGACTGGGCATAGCACTGTCACAATATGCATATTTGTGTTCTGCTCTAGAATATACTGTATTTGCAGCACAAGCCAGTTTGGATAATTGTTGTTTTCTCTTTTTCCAATAATTCTTTTGCATTGGGTTTCATTAAAATGTATGTCTTTCATAAAAACATTCATTGTCTCTTTCTAGCATGTTAGTGTTATCTCTGTTCCAGCTTGAAGTTCTCAGTTTGTCAGCTAAATGTAACATGCAGATTCGGCAAGTTGAACATTGGTTCCGATATAGGAGAAACCAAGACAGATCAAGTACAACCAAAAAATTTTGTGAAGCCAGGTGCGTGGACAGCATCAAAAATTCCTTATCCTGCCACTTAGTCTTCAGAATTCTTTATTAAAGTGATATTAAAGGTGATTTTTAAAAAAATAACAAACATGTTATACTTACCTGCTCTGTGCTGTGGTTTTGCACAGAGCACCACCAATCCTCCTCTTCTCGGGTACCCTCCCCCCCAGCTCTCCTGGCCCCTCCCTGCTGGCGAGTGCCCCTAAAGCTATAGGGACACCCAAGTATGCTCGCTTCTGAACCACTGCTGTGTGTACAGTCACACACAGAGCCGAGGATTGCTGCATGGAGCTGCATGGTCGAGGTGCCAGAAAGAAGCCTTTACTGCATCAATGACACATAAAGGCCTGCTTAGGCATGTCAAGGTGTTGTCAGGCATATTGTAAGAGCTAATAAACTCATTGACTATTTATACACTGACACTAATTGCAATTTAAAAAGCCACAGATGTGGGACATTAACCTCTAATTGGCATTTTAACCCGTGTGTGTCACCTTGTGTGTCTGTACCAAGGCCAAACATTCCAGGGGATGTAAACTTTTGATCATGGCCATTTGGGTGATTTCTGTTATCATTATGATTTAAAAAGGAGCCAAACAACTATTTGATAATAAATGGCTTCATATGATCATCATCCTTCAATAAAAGAGAATTTTTTTGCATGATCAGTAATATTTTCAATATCAATGCCAAAATTTCACAAATTCTGCCAGGGTGTGCAAATTTTGAGCACAACTGTATTGATTATCCTTATACTGTGATTATAGTGATTTTACAGGCGTGGCTTTGCAGCTTCCATCATAAAAGTTCAATAGGGTTATTATTTATTTAAAGATAGCCTCGCAGGGGGATCTTACTTTATGGTATTAACTTGTACTGGTATCTGGAAAAAGTAAGCCAGTTATCACTTTTTTTTTTTTGTTTTCCAGCTGGAGATTTACAATCTACTTAATTTCATTCCTTATTGGTGTTGCTGTAATTATCGACGTGAGTATACTCTGTGTCTCAATCTGGCTGTTGACTGACAAGGAAAAGTAAAATTGAAAAAGAAAGTACTAAAAAGAATTATTTATTGCTTAGTTATAAGTCCCAAAGGATGGCCGTAAACAGTCTGGCCCCACCCAAATCCATAGGGCTCAGTACTTTACTGGTAGGGGGTACCTGTAGGAGGCAATTATATGCACTTCTAATATTAACAGTGTACAATATCACTCATGTCCAGCTTGTTAGAAAATCTCTGCATGACTCAGCTAATCCTTCCTCTTCTCAATAAGAAGAGGGAATGGAGATGTTAACTGTTCATGTGCTGCTTCAGTGGAACTGGTCTCATGATTAACCCAGGAAAACAACAGGCAGTTGTTTACCAGGGTCACGGCTACTTTTTTTTTTGATAGCCATTTTGTAGAATGCTAATCAGCTCAGTACTTTTCTTGGCTTGCACAAATGGATTTGTCTGCGGTAATTCATTTTTTTTAGTAAGTCCCATTATTTTGAAACTTCTGTAAAACTGCAAATTGAAAATTGGAACACTGCCACAGGCTACTGAAGACATTACATATTTCTTGCAATAAATCTTATACTGGATGTGAAAAATTTTGAATGACAAATTAAAGAGGAACTGCTGCTTAAAATATGTGTTCAGTCAGTTACGTTGGCCATTGTCTAGTGATAAAATGCATTATTTTCCTGTGCAGCTGGCTCATAGTTTTACATATGTGTATAATCACCTCCCCCCGAAACTCCTCAAAAAGTCACACTTTCTCCCCAGAAAGTAACACAATATTATCACCTTTTTGAAATTACATAAACATACTCATATTCAAATAAATGAATATAATAATAATAAAAACTCAAAAAATCAGAAAAAAGTCAAAAAAAGTCCAATACAAAGTGTCCCAATAAAAAATGTCCCAATCCAAACAAAAATAGTGTCCAAAATGTCCCAATGTTCAAACTTTATCATCCAATAGGAAGAAATTCCATTTCGTCCCGTGGTACCTCAAAAAAACAAATTTAAATAATCTAGTGCATTACCTTTATAGATAATATAATCACTCTGTGCAAAAACACAAAAACACAAAAAACTGTGCAAAAACTATATATATATATATATCTCTTCCGTGCACATATGAGTTAACTGTGACCACTCTGTGAACACTGCAACACTGTGTATCCACCAACACCAATAGTATTAAATACTATTACCCTCTGTATCCATATACCAGCATCCAATGAGATCTTCTAATTTGCTCCCAAGAAATTATTCCAAGGTCCTCAAAAGACAAGAAGGGTCTCAAGGCTCATATTCAGGGTATAATTAAGAAATCTTTAATAGCCACTTACATTAAAACTTCATTAATCCAGCTTCCAACATGGTTTTTGTGTGAGCTCTATCAAACAAATGCAAATGCCATGTGTTGACAACCCACAAAATGGCCGCGGCGACACTTCCGGTCTGCGTGCGTGCGTCACGACGTCACACCCTTAACGCGTTTCGTCACTTCCGGACTTCGTCTGAAGGGATCAAACTTCAGATGAAGTCCGGAAGTGCACGGAAGAGATATATATATATATATATATATAGTTTTTGCACAGTTTTTTGTGTTTTTGTGTTTTTGCACAGAGTGATTATATTATCTATAAAGGTAATGCACTAGATTATTTAAATTTGTTTTTTTGAGGTACCACGGGACGAAATGGAATTTCTTCCTATTGGATGATAAAGTTTGAACATTGGGACATTTTGGACACTATTTTTGTTTGGATTGGGACATTTTTTATTGGGACACTTTGTATTGGACTTTTTTTGACTTTTTTCTGATTTTTTGAGTTTTTATTATTATTATATTCATTTATTTGAATATGAGTATGTTTATGTAATTTCAAAAAGGTGATAATATTATGGCTCATAGTTTTGTCATTTTTTTGTGCAATATAATTTCTTTACCTCCAAATGCAACTCTATCTTTGCTGAGGAAGCAGTTATTTCTCGAACCACTTACTAGCAAAATTGTACAGGACAATTTTTTCTTTTAAATAAAGGTAATGTGATAAACCACCGTGCATCTAAACCACTATGACCTAAAACGTAGCTTTATTAAGCTACATTAAAATCTTATTAAAAGAAGAATAAGAAAAAAAAAGAAATTATATTAATGTGGCTAATTACCAAGCAGGGGAACTCTGTTCTCATGATAATGCAAACTTTTCTCCATATTTGATACAAAAATCAATTACACTTTCCCTGAACTAAATTTCAGGGATATTTAAAAGTATCATATCTCAAAAGTCCCCAGAACAGAAAAAGTTCCCCTGATAGATGACACATAAATGGTCAAAAATTCCCCACACTGACCCTCTACCTAAGATATTTCACTTTTAAATAAAGCTTCATCAATAAAATAACAAACATGAGTAATGCCACCTGGCAAATGGTGACCATCCCAGCATTTGCCACTATTTGTAATGGTTACAATCGCTGCTTTGTGATGTCACTACATCACTCACGCCTGTGTGTGTCATTATTATTATTATTAATATTATTATACAGTATTTATAAAGCGCCAATAGTTCGCTCAGCGCTGTACATTACAAAGGGAGACAGAACATGTGACAGAACAATACCAATACAATGCAAAACATGAGGGGATCAAGGGCCCTGCTCTTTCGAGCTTACAATCTAGGAGGGAGGGGGTGGTGGCACAGGAGGAGATAGCTGTGGGGGATGGAGTGGTAGGAAGAGTGGAGGAGGGAGGCAAGTTAGCAGGGGGTGGGGTAGGCTTCCCTGAAGAGATGGGTTTTCAGGGTGCGCCTAAAGGAGAGGAGAGTAGGTGATAATCTGATGGGTTGGGGCAGGGAGTTCCAGAGGATGGGTGACACCCTGGAGAAGTCCTGGAGGCGGGCATGGGAGGAGGAGACCAGGGAACTAGAGAGAAGGAGGTCTTGTGAGGAGCGGAGTGTGCGTGCTGGGCGGTACTTGGATATTAGGTCAGTGATGTAGTTCGGAGCAGTATGGTGGACAGCTTTGTACGTCAGCGTTAGGATTTTGAATTTGATCCGTTGCGCAATCGGAAGCCAGTGGAGGGATTGGCAGAGGGGGGTGGCGGAGACAGAGCGGTTGGAAAGGTGAATGAGTCTGGCAGCCGTGTTCAGGATGGACTGAAGAGGGGATAGCCAGCGGCGAGGCAGGCCAGTGAGGAGGGAGTTGCAGTAGTCGAGTCGTGATATGATGAGGGAGTGGATGAGCTGTTTAGTGGTTTCTGGGGTTAGGAACGTGCGGATTTTGGCGATGTTGCGGAGGTGGAGTCTGCACGAGTTTGTTAAAGATTGGACTTGGGGCTGGAAGGATAGGTTGGAGTCCAGAATGACACCCAGTACTCTGGCCTGCAGGGCGGGTTTGATGGTAGCGTTGTTGGATGTGACGGAGAAATCAATGGGGGGTGGTGTCCGGGCTGGGGGGAAGACAAGAAACTCGGTTTTGGAGAGGTTCAATTTAAGGAAGTGGAGCGACATCCAGTCTGATATGTCGCTCAGTAGGTGTGTGATTCGGGCTGAGACCAAGGGGGTGAGGTGGGGGGTTGAGAGATAGATTTGTGTGTCGTCGGCATAGAGGTGGTAGTTGAAGCCGTGAGAGTGTATGAGTTGGCCAAGGGAGGAGGTATAGATGGAGAAGAGAAGGGGCCCGAGGACAGAGCCTTGAGGGACCCCAACAGAGAGGGGGAGTGAGGGGGAGGTGGTAGCATTATAGGTAACGCTGAAAGAGCGTTGTGACAGGTAGGATGAGATCCAGGAGAGAGCAGAATCTCTGAGGCCGAGGGAGTGTAGTTTTTTAAGGAGGAGGGGGTGGTCGACTGTGTCGAAGGCCGCAGAGAGGTCAAGGAGTAGGAGCACTGAATAGTGTCCATTAGCTTTGGCGGTTAGCAGGTCGTTGGAGAGTTTGAGTAAGGCAGTTTCGGTGGAGTGTAGGGGACAGAAGCCGGACTGTAGGGGATCGAGGAGGTTGTTGTCGTTGAGGTGAGAGCATAGGCGGGTGTAGACTAGGCGCTCGAGGAGTTTAGATGTAAATGGGAGCAGGGAGATGGGTCTGAGGTTGTTCGGGTCATTGGGGTCCAGGGAGGGCTTTTTAAGTATGGGGGTGATGTGTGCATGTTTCAGAGGGGAGGGGAAAGTGCCTGAGGAGAGGGAGAGATTGAAGATGTGGGTGAGGGAGCGTAGGATGGAGGAGGAGGAAGGTCGTAGGAGTTGTGAGGGGATAGGGTCGAGGGGGCAGGTGGTGAGGCGGGCATCAGAGAGGGTCTTGGAGACTTCCTCGATGGTAGTAAGGTCAAAGGTGTGGAGTGTTGGGGGAGCTTCAGTATGAGGAATATAGGGTGGGGTGGAAGAGGAGGTCAGAGCAGTGGTGGGGCCGTGGGAGAGGGGTGATGAGGGGGTAGCTGAGTGAGGGTGAAGGGGGTTGGAGAGAGTTTGAGCAGCGACGAAGTCCCTGCGGGTTATGTCGAGGGGGAGGGGGGATAAGGGGGTAGCTGTGTGAGAGGGGACAGGTTGAGAGGGCGTGTGAGTTGCGGCAATGTCCTTGCGAATTGTGTCAATTTTGTTTTTGAAGTGATTGGCAATCTCAAGGGCAGTGAGTGAGGTGCTGGGTGGAGGTGGAGGTGGAGAGAGTAGAGAGTTGAAGGCAGAGAAGAGTCGGCGAGGATTGGAGGAGAGGGCCTTGATGAGGGTCAAGAAGTAGGCCTGTTTGGCAGCATGGAGGGAGGAGGTGTAGGTGCGGAAGGCAGATTTGTAGCGGGTGAAGGCTTGTTTGGATTTGGTTTTGCGCCATAGTCGCTCCAGGGCACGACTTTGTCGTTTGAGGGTTTTGGTGTGATCAGTCTGCCAGGGCTGGAGCGGTCGGGGTCTGGTGTTGCGTGTGGTTAAAGGCGCTAGTGAGTCAAGGGCTGTTGAGAGCGCATTGTTGTAGGCGGTCAAAGCCAAGTCGGGGCAGGACAGGGGGAGGATGCGGTCGTGGAGTTGATCAGCTGCAGAGTGGAGGGAGGCAGGGTTAAGGTTGCGGAGGTTACGGCTGGTAGTAGTGTGACATTTGGAGGGGTAGGCGTTGGAGGACGAGGAGATAGAGAAGGTGATCAGGTTGTGGTCAGAGAGAGGGAAGGGGGTGTTAGTGAGGTTGTGGGGAGCACATCGGTTGGAGAAGACAAGATCAAGGATATTTCCGTCGGAGTGGGTGGTGAAGGAGACGGGCTGTGTCCGGGTTGTCGAGGTTGACAGGGATGTTAAAATCCCCAAGAATTATGGTGGGTAGCTCAGAGGAGAGGAAGAAGGGTAGCCAGGAGGAGAAGTCATCCAGGAAGCGGGGTATGGATCCAGGAGGCCGGTATATCACAGCAATCTTCAGGGGGGTTGGGGAGAATAGTCGGACGCAGTGGGCCTCGAAGGAGGAGAAGGATAGGGAGGGGGGGTTTGGGAGGACTCGGAAGGTGCTCTGCGGTGACAGGAGCAGACCAACCCCACCACCTTTACGACCGTTATGCCTGGGTGAGTGGGTCCAGGTGAGACCTCCATAGGAGAGTGCAGCAGGGGAGGTAGAGTCAGTGGGCTGGATCCAGGTTTCCGTGATCGCCAGGAGGTTGAGGGAGCGGGAAACAAAGAGGTCGTGGATGGCGGTAAGCTTGTTGCACACCGAACGGGCGTTCAGGAGTGCACATGAAAACGGGGGAGAGATTTTAGGGAGCAGGGAGACAGATACTAAGTTGCGGGGGTTGCAGTAGGACGTGGAAGTGGGAGGGTGTTGAGCGGGTGAGGGAGGTGGAGGGCCAGGATTTGGGGAGATGTCCCCCGCGGCTAGGAGGAGGAGAAGGGTGAGAAAGGTGGCATGGGAGCGGGATGTGCAGGAGCGTGAGAAACTCCTAGTGGAGGTGTTGGGGTCAGTGGGAGAGTGGAGTAATAGGAGGAGGTGGTGGGTGCCATAGAGGGGTGAGGGAAGCAGTGAGGACACGATATACAAATGTTTGGGAGGGGCAGAGGGATATAGTGAATGGAATTTGGGAACGGAGGAGAGGAAAATGAGAAGGAGGAGTGGAAGAGACATTTTGGGGAGGTGAAGAGAGCAGTAGTAGGGAGATGATAGCAGTGAGGGGGAGATGTACAGGTTGTGGGGTGGAGCAGAGGGGTAGAGAAATGAGATTTGGGAACAGAGGGTAGTAATATGATGAGAAGAGGGGCGTATTATATAAAGGCACACAGAGTGGGTCTCAGGCATGTAAGAGGTTTCCCAGGGTGTTTGCTTGCAGTCTTCCAGCATGCAGTAGAGCTTCTAACTGTTGTTGTGTCTTCCTGCTGCTTGGGTTCTCCTACTTTAGTTCAACTGCTGCGTTTAACTGCTTCTTCTATGCACTCGTTCGAAGCCGCACTCAATCTGAAGCAGCACCCCATCAGAGACTGTGCCCCCCATCATGACATCACATGATCACGTCATCTTGCATGACGCATGCAGTGACGTCATCACGGAGCAACAGTAGGACAGAGAAGCAGAGGTTATGTGCATTATGTTGCAAGAGGCAGAGGTTCTTCATGCACAGGGGCGAGCAGGTTTTGCATCCACAGGGCAAAGCCGTGGTCAGGCCACTCCTGTGAGAGAGAGGACAAATCTGTTTCTTTCTAACAGCGGGTATGCTTTACAGCTAGCACACATCAAGGCTAACAAAGCATTCCTTTTCCTCCCACACAGAGCAATGCTTTTTTTCCCAGCACTTACAACTGTGCCCTATTTCTCATCCTCTACACGTAATCCAGCAATTGCCCTGCAAACTGACATGAAGGAGTCTGTTGAATTACTTTAACACAGCATGAATTACTTAATTCAGGAGGTTGCTCAAGAGTTATTGTTATTGGATTTTGAAAAAGAGAGTGCCAGGGGCATGGAAGGAGGGAATATAAGACATGGAGCAGCAATTGCCATTGATTTACCTGTAGCTGCAGCTTACTGCCAAATGGTCTCAAGCAATTAACAGAGTGGTGATGAAAAGGTTGCAGACTTTACCTGACTGCCAGAGATTGTAGAGGAGGAAAGTTTTGTCCAGGGGCAGCTTCCTATGCCACTGGATGGCAATGCAGCAGTGGCTTACCTGTGGGCCAGGGCAGATGTGGACAACCTTTGAGCCAGCTGGACCACTGTCCAGAGTTAGAATAGTATTCTATGGAGCTGTTGGCTTACCTTTTGGGTAATGTGCTGTCAGAGAGGGAATTTAATGCAGCGGGCAGATTTGTGACAGGAAGATGAATCCACCTGCCCCAACACAGTTGACTAGTTTACTTTTATGTAAATTACATTACTATCTACTGCTATGCTGGCTTTCTATCATTGTCAGCTCCTGCCACCATTACCAGCTCCTTCCACCCCTTCTGGCCTGCCACCTTTACCAACTCCTACTGCCACTGCTGTTGTGTCACAATTACCATCTCCTGCCACCATTACCAACTCCTACTGCCACTGCTGTTGTGTCACAATTACCATCTCCTGCCACCATTACCAACTCCTACTGCCACTGCTGTTGTGTCACAAATACCATCTCCTGCCACCATTACCATCTCCTACTGCCACTGCTGTTGTGTCACAGTTACCATCTCCTGCCACCATTACCAACTCCTACTGCCACTGCTGTTGTGTCACAGTTACCATCTCCTGCCACCATTACCAACTCCTACTGCTACTGCTGTTGTGTCACAATTACCATCTCCTGCCACCATTACCAACTCCTACTGCCACTGCTGTTGTGTCACAAATACCATCTCCTGCCACCATTACCATCTCCTACTGCCACTGCTGTTGTGTCACAGTTACCATCTCCTGCCACCATTACCAACTCCTACTGCCACTGCTGTTGTGTCACAGTTACCATCTCCTGCCACCTTTACCAACTCCTACTGCTACTGCTGTTGTGTCACAATTACCATCTCCTGCCACCATTACCAACTCCTACTGCCACTGCTGTTGTGCTACAATTACCATCTCCTGCCACCATTACCAACTCCTACTGCCACTGCTGTTGTGTCACAATTACCATCTCCTGCCACCATTACCAACTCCTACTGCCACTGCTGTTGTGTCACAATTACCATCTCCTGCCACCATTACCAACTCCTACTGCCACTGCTGTTGTGCTACAATTACCATCTCCTGCCACCATTACCAACTCCTACTGCCACTGCTGTTGTGCCACAATTACCATCTCCTGCCACATTTCCAACTGCTACTACTGCTGCTGGTCTGATACCAATATCATCTGCCACCATTTCTAGCTCCTTCCACTGTTGCTGGACTGTCACCATTACCATCTCCTGTCGCCTTCTGAAACAATGATAATTTGGCATTTTTTTGTGATATAAATACACTCTAATATTGAGTTTTGTATAAAAACTGAATATTGTCCCTGCTCTTCAAAATACAGCCTACCAAAGTGCTTAAATGCTATGTATGGAGTCTATGTATGAAATCTTAATCCTGTGTCATTTTCAAAATGCAGCCAACATTCAGGTGAAATCGACTTCATATATCTCTGGCTTGTTCACCCTAGTGGTTGGGGCCGGTAAAAATGAGCGGTTTAGCCGCACATTTAAAGGCCCTCAACCACTACCTCCTTTAGCTGCAGAGGCAGCGGTGGGAGGTGTATACATGTTGCAGACTGGGTAAAAGTCTGACTGTGAGAAGGTGATTCATCGCCTGTCAAATGCTACCTGAAGAGCAATCTGAATGCTGATTGCTCTTCAGAGACTAAAGCTAGTGTGAAAAAACCCTTCCACTGCATTGCAATCAAGCTGCTCACATGCTCTCTTCACACTGTACAAATGTGTGGTTATTATCTCTGAAAGGAATAGTGTTTTTCACAGGTCGCCCTCAAAGTTGCATAAAAAGAAGGATCTTCTCCCCATTGAACATGATTTTTTAAAACGTGTTATGCATTTGTACATGTCTCCATGGCAGTGTTATGCTCCTCTTGCCCTTTACTTGACAATTCCTTGCCTATTGGTCCTAAAAATGGCCAGAATAGATTTTCAGGTTTTGCCTTTTATCCCCCTCATAGACTTTAGTGCGGTTAGTATTAAAGTTCACAGTTTGTGAACTGAACTCAGGCAGATTTGCTCATTGCTTATTACTAATAGTTGTTTTTAGTTAGCATCATATCACTTTTTCAAGTGATTAGAGATTGCACTGTGTATAGCCCTCTCCATAAAGAGAAAAAAAAGAGTGTGTAGTCCTACAAAATATAAATAAAATATGTAGCCCTACGTGTCTACATGCAGAAACAGGCAGTGTCTGGGACTCACGGCAGTAGTATGCTTTCTTTCTCAGAACCCATATGAGAATAATGGCAGCCCTTAGTCAATATGCCAATTGGGAGTGAGATTCAAAGAATCAGAACTATATCTGAACAACAAAGCCTATTGAAAAATCTTTTTCAATTATGGAAATATTGGGGATGGGTCAGAAACTCTGACCTGTGCTGTTCTTATCCGGTCATACAGCCTGGCAGGCCAGGAAAAGGGGGAGGAGGGAACGAGTGAGCACCCCCTCTCCTGAACCATACAAGACCACATGCCCACAACATGGATGGAGTGCTTTGGGGCAGGGGGGCTCTGCCCCCCCACCCCAAAGCTCCCTATCCACATGTTGATGGGGACAAGGCCTCTTCCCCACAACCCTGGCCAGTGGTAGTGGGGGTCTGCAGGCAGGGGGCTTATCGGAGTCTGGAAGCCCCCTTTAACCCCCAGATCCCGGCTTCCCCCCTATGTGAATGAGTATGGGGTATATTGTACCCCTACTCATTCACCAAAAAAGTGTCAAAAAGAAATAAAAACTGATTTTTTTTTTTACAATTCCATTATTAAAATACAAAAAGATAAAAACAATGTCCCCCGGAGTAGATCCAGCATCAAGCACAATGAAGACTGGAAAAACAAACCCCAGGTCTGCACCCATCGCTTGCTCCCACTGTCTGTCAGGTCTTAAAGCAGAGTTCCACCCAAAAGGGGAAATTCCGTTTTAAGCCTTTGTCCCCAGCTCCCCGTTAAGGATTGGCACCTTTGGGGAGTGGGTACCCAAATGTGACAGGTACCCGCTCCCACTTACACTGCGACTGCCTAAGGCAATTGGAAGCGGAAGCTGTCCTCCCCCCTTCTCTCCCCATAGTCTTCTGGGACATGTGACAGGTCCCAGAAAACTACAGGACCACTCACAAAGTGCAGCACTACTCAGGCATGTGCAACGGGCACCCAGCTGTGAAGCCGCAAGCATGGTGAGGACACCGCTGGACCGAGGGATAGGTAAGTGTCTGTATTTTAAGTCAGCAGCTACAGTTTTTGAAGCTGCTGACTTTTATTTTATTCAACTGGATCTCCGCTTTAAATAGCTAAGGGGCAGGGCCACCCGATAACGTAACTGCATGACCCCGCCCCCTTGTGACATCATTGACCCAGCATGCATATATAATATATGCAATTTATACAGTTAATTTGTATCGCTTTAATTATTTTTCCCACTATGGGCGTGAATTGGGCCTCATGTCTAAGCTTTGCCCAAGACCTCACAAAGCCTACAGCAGCCTCTGGTCTGACATCTATCACATGGACAGTAAGTGAGGAGAAATCACCCCAGTGGAGACAAAGATAAAATCTCCACAGAGGTTCTAAACGTTCCCTACTCTAAAAAGTTTGCTTCACTATCTGTGTCCAATTGTGATTTCTGTCCACCTGTTTTGTTTGATGTCAATCAAATAGACAGAATGTGAGAAAAAATTTCCTAATCAGGGTCACAGACATCAATATAATGTTTACAGATGTTCTAACCCCAAAAAACAGAAAGTAGTAACAAAAGGAAGTAAGTTTGCTTTGTATTTAAAAAAAACAACTTCTTTCTCATGTGATAGAACTCAGAAGAGAGGAAGTGGTTATGTCTAATATACGTAGCTAGCTGATGTGTTTGCTAAATAAAAGGTTACAGGTTAAGAATAAGAGGATAAACTTTAAATATTAAATTTAGGCTAAAAACCTTACCTAAACTAAGTACGGTAAGCAGAACATTTACATTTTGCTTGAATATAGATTAACACTCCTGTTAATTAATAAAAGATTTCTAATGCCATTTTCCTTACATGATAATATTTCATTTAAATCATACTCTTTGATTTTCTTTCTAGAATTACAAAGATTCAGTGGACCAAGAAAATGTGTTCTTGTTGCACAGAAAAGCAGATATCAGTGTTAGCTGATTTATAGTACAGTATATTGAAAATTTCAATTTCGTCTCTGAAAGTTAAATCCAATCCATTAATTAATCGAAATTTCCAGTTTAAGCCCTAGTTCACAGTGATGCGGTGCGGAATTCGCAGCGTTTTCTGTGCGAATTCTGCACCGCATCAGAATTGGACTTGGTTCATGCAAACTGCTGCGGGTGTGTATGTAAAGTTAACAACACCCTGAGACCGGTCTGTAAAATGCGGTGCAATGTGCAGAATCGGATCACATAGGTTTGAATACCCATGCGATTTGATTCTAGTGCGGACCAAAAAAAGGGTCCTGAATGTTTTTGGTGCTGTACGAATAGAGCCATACAAAATGTATGGCTCCAATCGCACCGCACACAATTCACATGTGATTTGCACAGGAATGCGGTGCGGCTCCTGTGCGAATCACATGCAATATAACCCAGGCTCACTGTGGTGAAACCAATCCTTCTTTTTCTGAGAGCCAGTGTCCTGCATGGTCACGTAGTAGGTTCAAGAAAGACTGTAACATCTTGAAATACACACTCCTTGGAGCTTCTTACTAACCCAATACCTTCTCTATATCTTTATTCATGCCTTTTGAACCTGTCAGAACAATAGACTATGTACCATCTCCTGCACATAACTATTTTTGAATTACATTTTTTTAAATGTCTGAAAGAGTTTAGTTTCAATGCTGAAAATATTTATATATTTACTTGTCAATCACTTCAATATATCTTCTTTTTATTTTTATATTGCTTCAGAAACCGTGGTTTTGGGACCAAAGGGAATTCTGGACCGATTATCCCTATCAGGTGAGAGTTTTTAATGAGGATAGAGGTGACATGAAGGTCCTGTGCTCAAATTTGGCTTCTTTTAATCTTTTGTGCTCTCATCACTACCCGAAGTAGCATTCTGGCTCCCCACCAAGGCTCTTTTGCAATTGATTGAGTTTCAGAAGTGTTCTGGGTAGCAATGGAGAAACTTCAACTAGTGATAAATAGCCTGAAATGTATTGACTGTTACTGGTCTGTTTAACATGCCCCTACTCCCAAAGTATGTGAATACATTTCTTTAAACTTTTAGTGTTAACCAGGATGTTTCTTGTACCTAAAGTGATATTAAAGCTTGCTTTATTTTTATTTTTTTTATAACAAACATGTTACACTTACCTACTCTGTGCAGTGGTTTTGCACAAAGCAGCCCCAAGCCTCCTCTTTTCAGGTTCCACGTGGGCACTCTTGGCTCCTCCCCCTTGATCAGTGCCCCCAATAGCAAGCGCTTGCTATAGGGGCACTAGTGCATGCTTGCTCCTGAGCCCCACTTCATGCATCCATAAGACACATAGAGCCAGCCATTCGCTCTCTCCCTATTGGTTCACTGGCTGTGACTGCTCAGCCAATGAGAAGAGAGAGATGAGACAGCCGAGGCTCCCATGCACATCACTGGATCGAGAGGCGGCTCAGATGAGTAGGGAAGGGGGGGGGAGCAGCCCACAGAAGGTTGCTTTTTAACTAAAAAATAGAATGAATAAAGGTAAAAAACCTGCAGCCTTTACAACCACCTCACAACTGGGCTATAGCCGAATGACGGCTACAGCGCGGTTGTGCAGTTCTGGGAGGGTGTCATATGATGTCCTCTCAGAACGTGTCCTCACGTGCACCCCCAGCAGTGCATCTCACATGATCTCACAGCTGATCATGTGATATGGTAAAAGGCCAATCACAGTGGCCTTTTACCACGTGATCAGCTGTGTCCAATGACACAGCAGATCACCGCGTAAATGCAGTTGCCGGTTGTCAGCTGCACTTTCCTCACACTGTCACAGCATGAAGAAAGTACTGCCGATAACAGGCAATTGTCAGAAAACAAATTGGCACTGATCATCAGGGCACTGATCATCAGTGCCACCCACTAGTGCCACCCACCTGTGCCTAGCAGTGCAACCCACCTGTGCCCAGCAGTGCCACCCACAAGTGCCAAGCAGTGCCACCTACCTGTGCCCATCAGTGCCTAGCAGTGTCACCCACCTGTGCCCAGCAGTGCCACCCATTAGTGCCCAGCAGTGCCCCCCATCAGTGCTACCCATCAGTGCTGCTCAGCAGTGCCACCCATTAGTGCCCAGCAGTGCTGCCACTCAGTGCTCAGCAGTGCCGCAAGTCAGTGCTATCAGTCAGTGCCACTCATCAGTGCAGCTTATCAGTGCTGCCTATCAGTGCCGCCTATCAGTGTCCATCATTGCTGCATATCAGTGCAGCATCATCAGTGCTACCTATCTGTGCCCATAAGTGCTGCCTATCCGTTCCCATCAGTGCCGCCTATCAGTGCAGCCTCATCAACGCACATCAGCGAAGGAGAAAAGTTACCTGTTTGCAACATTTTATAATAGAAACAAAGAAAACCTTTTTTTTTTTAATTCTTTGCTCTTTTTTGTTTATAGCGCTGTGACGGGGGGTAGGCAGGACAGAACACACAAAGAAGATGGTAAACACACAAAGCTTTATTAAAGAACTGACAGTCACTCAATTGGGGAGTTAGAGTCTCTAGCAATTTGTAATCCAAGTAGTGAGCAGAGGGGGAACAGAGTTCAAGGACAGTCCAGGGGTAATAAACAGGGGTGCATACACTCACGGCTTCTGGTAGGGATTCCCGGGTTCTTTGCTCTTTTTTGTTTATAGCGCTGTGACGGGGGGTAGGCAGGACAGAACACACAAAGAAGATGGTAAACACACAAAGCTTTATTAAAGAACTGACAGTCACTCAATTGGGGAGTTAGAGTCTCTAGCAATTTGTAATCCAAGTAGTGAGCAGAGGGGGAACAGAGTTCAAGGACAGTCCAGGGGTAATAAACAGGGGTGCATACACTCACGGCTCTGGTAGGGATTCCCGGGTTCACAGCAGGCGACAGTCCAGGGGGCGACCCACCTCAGCACACAACAGAGGGTCCTAACAACAGGTACCAGTCCTGAGTACCAGCAGTGTACTCCGTGGGGAATAATCCTCCCAATCTTAGCATCAGCATCAGCAGTAATAATAATCCTCCCAAGTGTTGGGTATTGCTGCAGAGTCAGTAGTGGGAATAATGCCCTCGAACTCCACCCCAGGGCAGCAGTATTAATAATAATTCCCCCCAGCTCAGGGGTGGCAATAATAGCCCTTTGGGGTCTTTTGCAGAGGGCTACAGGAGTCCTGCCTCAGCACAGACTTTCCTGGCAGCTGCAAAGTGGTGAAGAAGAGCCAAGACTCTCCCCCCAGGCCTTCTTAAGGTCTGCATGGAGCGTCCTTGATTGCCCTAGCAACTGGGGGCGGCTTGCCTCTTTGCCCGGCAACGAGGCACGCCCCCTTGACACGGGCTGTGCCTCGGCCTTTGTCCTCTTAAATTATTGTACCTCCCTATTTTGGTAGTTTTTCGTACCATAATATTATACATTCACACTAAGGTAGATAGGCATTCCACTATTTTTTTTGCTTGCTCTCTATATTTGATACTGTGAGCAGCGTCTGATTCTACCTCTTGCGAGCAGCATTGCCCTGCAGTTAGCATTGCATGGTTTGCTTTTCTGTGTATAATACATTTTGAAAAGTTAGCCAATTGGAGCAGGCCTATTGATTTGAAAGAATCTGTCTTTGGCAAGAAAGCATTTGGAAGAACAGCCATTGTTCACTTTATGAAATGATCAGTAAGCACTTTGACATATCTATTGCCAAAGGCAATCTTTTGTACTTGCAGGTAGTTCATCATCGACAGCTCCCATGGAAACTTAGAATGTAGGGTAAGTACAGAGCTTTATCCTTCCTGCTATGAGTCACATTACAAATCCAAAATAGACCACACTTCTTCTACCGCAGCAGTATTAACATGCGTACATTTTGGTTTCCATAGCGCTGCAATCTTCCTTTCTCTCATACACCTTTATGTTTGCTTGGAATGCAGATTCTGGCAGCCTCACCTTCCATACAGTCTATATCTAATGGGACAAATGAACCTTTCTACATAATGCTGCGCCCAGGACCTGCAATCTATATAATCATACATCAACATTTTAATAGGCAAGCTGTCTCCAAGGCTTTGCTTTCTGCAAACATTTTACTGGCTGTTGTCCTGGCCTGCTCCTGAGGCAATTTCCAGTTCTTTCTTCTGTGCTCTTCAATACTACTATCCTGCTTTAGAACATCAGAAATGTGGCTGTCAGCCTGTACATGAGCTATTGCGGAAAAGTTGGCTGCTTCAGAAGCTTTTCAGTCATCTCCATCTTCCCCTATTAGTGATTAGTGATAGGGGACATCTAGTCAATACATCCATATTGTTGTTAGTTGACCCACATTGAGTGATACCTCACATGGAAGTTATACTTTACCAATCTAGCCAACCTATATTATTTTAGAGCTACAAGCATGCCAACAAGACAGACAAATGGGTTATTGTTAATGGCTTCAAAATAGATCCTTGACAGATACGCCTTGATTTTCCCAATGATGATCTAAACCTTTACCTAAAAATACAAACTTGACTTTAGCAAGCTCTGTGCGTGCTTTCACATACTCCTTTTGGTCCAGTATTCATGCTAAAACAGTACCTGGCCCTTTCAAGCTACCGCACCAGCGAAATCAGCAATTTTATTTGCCAGACTTTAATTATGAATTACTGGATGCCTTTAATCCCACAGAACACACTTCCTGATATCATATATCCGTGGGAGTGTCATCCCAGTAGTTACCCATTTTACAGGTGAACCCTCCGACATGGAAGAAGAATCTATATTTTTCTGATTTCACAAACTGCAATAATTTTCCTGTTGGTGATAACTTGGCTACATCGACATATTGCAATCATTGATGTCCAATGAAAAAGTGATGTGGAGCGGCCATCTGCCTTCAACAATGCACCCTCATCCCCCCTCACCCCCAAGTGTGCCTGTGACTGAAAGTTTATTACTGGGCTGGCCCACCAGTTACTCAGGCTTTTCTGATGTTTCCAGTCCATACCCATCTGAACCAATGCTACCTCAACAACCCCTTGAGTTTGCTGTTTAACTGTTTCCTTACACTTAATTTCTAAATGGTCAAGAATAAAGGCTGTCTCCTCTTGATGCCTTGGCTATTTCTGAGTTTATAAAGGAGAAATTTGAATTAAATTCCATCTACATACTGTACTTACTTTACATACTCAACTTACTGCCAGGTTCTTCCTTCACATAGACCTTTGGAGAGACAACAATCTTTAACTTTGCATTATACCTTAAGGCTCAGTTCACACTCGTGGAGCTGCAATTTGATGCAATTTTCAGTGTGATTATGTAGTGTGACTTGACTGTGTTTTTGCTGCATTTTTGCTGCGTTTTTTACACTACTGCCTTTTCACTCATCCTTGTTGTCAGCCAACAGGGATGAGTCATTGGCTGTTAAGGGGCTGGAACCCACAGACATCCTAACAACCAATGTTAGGTGAGAACAAGGGCCTCTTCCCCACAACCCTGGCCTGGTGACTGTGGGGGTATGAGGAGTGACTTATCAGAATCTGATCCCAGCCCCCCCATCATCAATCACGCCATCCAATAATGTAGGTCCATATCAATCACGATGAACAACGGCCGCTGACCCTCCCAAAAAAAAAAACCTCCTGCACTCAAACACACCCATTGAATGGCCAGCAGAAAGGTGAGACTTGCTGGTGCAGTTTAGTGGGAGTTATATACCACCTGGTAAGCAGCTTATATCTGCTTACCTATTATTTACATTAATAAACTTTTTGTGAGCAAAAAGGATACAATCTTTCTGAGCCTGCAAGAAAATTGTCTGTAGGCCCTCCTCCCAATCTCACAAGAATAGAGGGTTCACCTGTTTACCATCTCCAATCAGAGTAGAGTAAAGGATTGTTACAATGGAGACTGGGTTAGGCATGTTTTGTTCGCATGGGGTAGTTTCCCTAATTGATTTACATTCATTGGGTATAGATTGAAAATAAGCACTGAGTTAAAGTAGAACTATAGGCAAAACCTTTTTATTTTCATTTTGGATAACATTAGGGAGGGTTATACCCCTGGTAATTTTTTTTTGACCATCTATGTTCCATTGCAGAGATTTCCCTTTACTTCCTGTCCCATAGCCAAATTAAGGGAATTCATTGGGGACCCCCAGGTCACCAGAACTAGTGTCCTTATTGGAAAATTTCCCCTCCATTACTTTTCTGGAGAAAACCCAAAATTGGGGATTTTATTTTATTTTCACTTTCAAAGATAATGGTAAACAGGACAAATAGGGTGAACCTCCCTAACAGGGGCACAGGCAGCAATAAAAGCCTAATAGGTGTTCTACTCCCTCTACACTCTATCCAAAGCATAAAAAAAAGATTTGCCCAGGGGCGGACTGACAACTCATGGGGCCCCCGGGCAATAGGGGATCATGGGGCCCCTGTCTCCTTGCCCAAACTCAAAAAAGCCTATGAAAAAGGTACCAGGGGCATCTCATGGGGCCCCCTACTGACCCCGGGCCCTCGGGCAGTGCCCGAGTTTCCAAATGGTCAGTCCGCCCCTGGATTTGCCTTTTGTTATACTTTAAGAACACCTCAACAAATCTAAATCAGTAGTGAAAGCAGCTTCTAACCTCACCCCAACCATTGGTCTGTGGTGATCAGAGAAATGAGTTAGCCTAAAACTACCCTATTAAGCAGGTTTTGAAATTTGAGATTGGATAGACTGTGAAACCTAAGACTGGAGATATGGGGATTGGGGATGGTAAGTTGGAAGTCATCTGGAATAGGGATCTATTGATTTAGGTCCTTTTGCGTACATCAGTCAACTAACCTGGTTAGGAGAACAGTTTCATGGTAATTTACTGGATCCTGGAACTAGTTCCTCAATTGCTTTAAGGAGGGTAAAAATGGATCAAGGCCAGACATATCTAGACATATCTCAAGAAGTGTGCCTGCAAGTCTTGTAGATAACCCAGAGGGAGATTTATTTGGAGAAGGTACAATAAGTGTGACAAGAAATTAATTTTCACAATGTTTTTATGACCAAACCATGTAATCGTTTCTTCGTCTCAGCATTGCAGGCCCTCTTTGATAGTCCTGACTACATAACCAATGTTAAGCTTGAAAACCTGTTTGAAGATGGAAGGGAATATTGGTTCAAAGATATTTGAGTTAGGAAGAGGACCATTTTAAATTTGGTCCTGTAAAGTATCTGTGGTAGCATGCCTTCTGAGTGGCGAAGTATAAAAAGAAGATTAAATAGTCAGTATATATGGTGACCTTATGACAGCCTATATTTTTACTTAGCCCCTTGATGTCTCAGTGGGCTTCAGTGTTTCACAGGAACAGTTTGAGAGTGAGGATAGGGGACAATGGCATTGAGGGCAGCAATTCATTTTTGCATGTGTTTTCCCATGCATATGTGTCTCGCTGTGGCAGATATAAATTCACAGTTAACTGTGACACTGAAAAAAATAACAAAACAAATGGAATTTTTAAAAAATATATTGTTAATGGTAGAAAAAAAAATAGAAATAAAAAACTGAGCAAAGAAAAAAATAGGTATGGGGAGAAGAGGATGAAGGAGTTCTATGGGGATGATAAGGGATAATTATGGGTTAATAAGGCATTATACCCAATGCTTACTGCCCACTGAGCACAATAGGGACATAGTTTTTAATGCGGATATGAAGCCAGGGGAGGTTGGGGATGGTAAAATCATGGCTCAACCACAATTTTTTAACGCCCCCTCGCAACCACATTTAAGCCCTTATGGCAGTTAATGGTTACCCTCAGAGAAGTGCACTACCTGATACCTTTATTGTTTATGATCACATATGATTAGAAAAATAACTGGAATAGGGGATTTATTACTTCCATCTATTCATGGAACTCAATTTAAAAAAAATAAGGACTGAGATATTTACACATGTAAAGAGCACTTCATATGTATTTAGGAGATTTTGATTCTGCCTGCAAAGTTATGCAGGGTTGACTTTTGCATACATGCGTTCCATAGCAGTTTGTTGCCTGACTGACTATATTGCTTTGGGGTGATATCACTTTGGGCTCATGTGCACTGCAGCTGCTAAACTGACGTTCAGGAGCTGTTCAGCATTTTTTTTCAGCAGCCCCTGAACTCACCCTAATGTTTTCCTATGTGTCCATGTACACATCGTCTTTTACAGTCATTTACAGGCAGTTGAGTTTACAGTTGTTTTTTTGAACGCACCAAATTTACGTTCAGGAGTAGATTTTACAAGTGTTTCAAACGCCTGTAAACACGGTTAGCCGCGTTTATAAGCGATTGAGTTTATAAGCATTTTTTAACTGTTCCATATCCAGATGCTGTCCAGAGCCTTTTTTCATTATCAGAAATGCAAGCAAAGCATTTTCCATGTATTCAAATGGACCTAGTACACCAGTGCAGTCAGTTCCAGGTTTTGCATGAAGGAAAAAATGGTAGAACGTGCTGCATTATGTTCATGATGGGATCCATAGTGAATACATCCAGAAAAGACAGGTCATCTGAACACATACTGATCTCTCTGCTTCTGCTCTCTCTATTTCTCTCAAAATGTCTGAAATAGTTAATTATTTACTATTTTTCAGTGCATTCTGGGCATTTGGGAGGGTCTACTGAGGTTATTTTTTAATGCTTCTGAAGGCAAACGTGCATAAACGTGGCTAAACACGCATAAACGCAGTATACAAATGCAGCTAAACTGACTTTTTTTAACCTACGGTTTCCAGCAGTAAGTTTCCATCGTTCAGATGAGTTTTCCAAACACCCTGTGTACATGAGCCCTTAGTCAGTGTGCTATTGTGTATTCACATGTCTTGCCCAAATAGAGAAGTGTTCAAAGAATGTAATCTATAGTGAATACCTGAAAAAATTGCAATGCTTAGCAAGGTAACTGTATTGTGTTATCTCAGAATCTGTGACCTGGATGGTTGTAGGATCTGGTTCTAGCAATCAAGATTTTTTGCCAAGGATGACAGCCTTTCCTTAAAACATTAGAACATAATGCCATTGTACATATTTTCTGGTCTTCCTTGTGCATTCAGATCTGTTGGGAACATACATACTGTATAAAATAATTTTGTATATGTCTACTGTATATAGCTACAGTAAGTAGAAAGTTAATACATAAGTGAGTTTCGATACAAATGGCAGCAAGTGCTACTCTGCAATGATCCTTACTAAAGATCCTTTGAATGCGCAAGAGAGAAAGTAGAGTTGCTACACTGTTTTGTTTCTTTTACTTACAGGCACCAGTTTTGTACTTTTAAATAACTGGAGTGACAGATTATTGCATCCTTATTTCCTATTAAGAGCCATTAAAGGAACCATTATTTTGTTGCCTGATTCTGATCCCTCACACCTAAAGTAGAACTATAGGCAAAACTTTTGTTTTTATTTAGGATAGTACAAGGGAGGATTATAACCCGTCAGATTTTTTTCTCATCATCTGTGTCCAATTGTAGAGATTTCCCTTTGCTTTTTTCCAATAGCCAAACAGGAATCACTGCAAAGTAGGGAATTCCTTGGGAACTCCAAGGTCAACAAAACTATTGTCCCCATTGGAAGATTTTACCTCTATTACTTTTCTGGGGACAATCTAAAATTTGGGAATTTCTTTACGTTCACTTTCAAGTGGGGATGCACCGATATTGGTGCTCATACCGAGCATTTTCACGAGTACGAGTGAAAATACTCCTGATACCTGAAACCGATACTTTACAGTGCGATTTGCATCAATAGACACAAATTTCACTGCAAACAATAGCATACGATTTGAACAGTAATGCGGTACGATTCCTGTCCAAATCACATGCAGTTTCCCCACTGCTCCTGTGTGAATCCAGGATTATCATACAACACAAAAAAAAGTTCCTTTAGTTACACTTTAAACTGGAAGTGCACTAATAGATTTTCGCACACACCTCCATATAAAAATTCTCAACACGTTCAATGGCTTTGAAAATCAACCAAAAGTACTGCAAATATGTGTTTCCTTTTAACTTTTGTTCATTTGAGAAAAACTTTTCATCCCACCCCTTCGAATTTTCTTGCCATTGTGGTCGTAAACAAATGTCAATTTGACCCCAGTAACGATCAGAAAGTTGAACAAATGATCTTAAAAAAATGTTGAATTCTTATCCGTTGCTATACCCCTCTAAAAAATAGTGGCTAAATGGTTAGCGTTTCCACCTGGCGGTACTAGGGTCATTGGTTTGAATCCCAACCATGGCACCACCTGCCTGGAGTTTGCATGTTCTCCCTGTGCCTGTGTGGGTTTCCTCCAGGTACTCCAGTTTCCTCTCACACTCCAAAGACATGCTAGTTGGCTGAATTGGATACTATCTAAATTGTCCCTAGTATGTGTGTAACTTAGGGACCTTAGCTTGTAAGCCCCTTGAGGGTTAGGGACTGATGTGAATGTACAATATATATGTAAAGCACAGCATAAATTGACAACGCTATATAAGTACTTCTAATAAATAAATATAGCATAAATTTGGAAATTCATGGATGGTTTGCTGTACCCTTTCCCTCTATTATGACTGTGTAGGGCTAAGTATGGCCTATTCCTATTATTTGTTTGTCCATTCACATGGGTGGCCGGTCTTGTTTATTGTTTTTTGTCTGATAATTATTTTTGGCATTGTACCATGTCGTTCTCCGTATTTATGCTGTAATATAAGCTTGACTTTAATAAAGCACTCCTTTTTGTTAAAAAATAAAAATTGAATATAGGTTTATTAGTGTATGGCCAACTTAAAACTGATAAAGACAACATTCTCGACCCAGAATAATGCAGACTGTTGCTTTTACTAAACTGCATGCTTTAGATTTGACCTATGCGTGTATCCTTCTTGCTGCTCTCTTTCTCTCCCTATTTCTTACTTGCTTCTTTACCAGCCACTCATTTCACTCTATCTTTCCTTTAATCCCTTTCTTGGTTCGAATGTCCTATATTATTTACACTCTCCTGGTTATAAAATATCATCTCAATCCTTACTATACCGATCTCTGCTAGTATTGTGTATACTGAGCATAATAAGACTTAACCTACCTAAAATGGTTGGTGTTTTAAGGGAAAGATTTACCAGGTCTCTACCTGGTTAATGTTTTGTCCACCCCTTTCTGCACTAATCTCCTGCCTGTTGGCTCAGTTACAGTTGCAAGAAAAAGTATGTGAACCCCTTGGGATTACGTGGAGTTTTGCATGAATTGGGCATAAAATGTGCTCTGAACGTCATCTAGGTCACAACAATAGAAGAACACAGTCTGCTGCACATAATACTACGCAAACATTAGATGTTACCATGGTTTAATTGCACATAACATGTAAACATTCACAGTGCAGGAAGGAAAAAGTATGTGAACCTTTGGACTTAATAACTGGTTGACCTTCCTTTGGCAGCAATAACCTCAACCAAACAATTCCTGTAGTTGCAGATCAGACCTGCACAACGATCTGGAGTAATTTTGGACCACTCCTCTTCACAAAACTGTTTCAGTGTAGCAATATTCTTGGGATGTCTGGTGTGAATCGCTCTCTTAAGGTCATGCCACAGCATTTCAATCAGGTTGAGGTCAGGACTCTGACTGGGCCACTCCAGAAGGCGTATTCTGTGCTGTTGCAGCCATTGTTTTGTTGAATTACTTTTATGCTTTGGGTTATTGTCCTGTTGCATCACCCATCCTCTGCGGAGCTTCAGTTGGCGGACAGATGGTCGTACGTTTTCCTGCAAAATGTCTTGATAAACTCTGGAATTCATTTTCCCATCAATGACAACAATCCGTCCAGGCCCTGAGGCAGCAAAGCAGCCCCAAACCATGATGCTCCCTCCGCCATGTTTTACAGTGCGGATGAGGTTTTGATGTTGGTGTGCTGTGCCTTTTTTTCTCCACACATAGTGTTGTGTGTTCTTCCCAAACAACTCAATCTTGGTTTCATCTGTCCACAGTATAGTTTGCCAGTAGTGCTGTGGAACATCCAGGTGCTCTTTTGCAAACTTCAAACGTGCTGCAATATTCTTTTTGGACAGTAAAGGCTTCCTCCGTGGTGTTCTCCCATGTACTCCATTCTTGTTTAATGTTTTCCTTATTGCAGATGTGTCAACAAAAATGTTAGCATGTGCCAGAGATTTCTGTAGGTCTTTAGCTGACACTCTGGGATTCTTCTTTACCTCATGCAGCATTCTGCGCTGTGCTCTTGCAGTCATTTTTACAGGACGACCACGCCTAGGGAGAGTAGCAACAGTGCTAAACTTTCTCCATTTGTAGACAGTCTGTCTTACCGTGGACACATGAACATCAAGGCTTTTGGAGATACTTTTGTAACCCTTTCCAGCTTCATGCAAGTCAACAATTCTTGATCGTAGGTCTTCTGAGAGCTCTTTTCTGCGAGGCATGGTTCACATCAGACAATGCTTCTTGAAACCAGTAAACCCAAAACAGGTGTGTATTTTTTAAGGGCAGGACAGCTGTCAGCAACACATACAATATCATCACACTGATTGGAGTCAAGGTTGGCTCACTCCTGGCTCCAATTAGCTCTGGGAGAAGTCATTAAGCTAGGGCCTCACATACTTTTTCCTCCCTGCACTGTGAATGTTTACATGTTATGTGCAATTAAACCATGGCAACATCTAATGTTTGTGTAGTATTATGTTCAGCAGACTGTGTTCTTCTATTGTTGTGACTTAGATGACGTTCAGAGCACATTTTATGCCCAATTCATGCAAAACTCCACATAATCCCAAGGGGTTCACATACTTTTTCTTGCAACTGTATACTCAGTTACCAATAGGCTGTAAATAAAAAAAATCTGAAATCATTTACTTTTCGGTTGAAACCATCACAAAATAAAAAAGGTAAAAAAAAAAGCTAATGACCTCGCATGTATTTTTTACTGTTTTCATGTATACAACCTCTATTACACATTAATGTCTGTTAGTTTATTACCTTGTTTACCTTCTGTGGTGATATTTCCCCTGGGTACGTTTACTACATATACCTGTACGAGGTCTCGAGTGTTGCTGTCCTTATTTGTTGGCTCTCTGGTTCTGTATATGGTGTTTTGCTGACTAATGTCAATTATGATGTGATTTCAGTACCTTATTGTATACCTTATGATGGTCCCGTTTTTCTAATGTGCATTATTGTAAAAATGTATTTTTTGTAAATAAAACCAACAGGCACAATGCATGTACTGTATATAAGCATAACAATAGACAACAAATGAGAAACCAGCTGACCATCTTAAATCAAATTGCTCAGCCAAAAGCAGGGTACCATGAAGCCAGAACACGTATAACCTAAAATTAGGAAAATGCTGATCTATGGGGGAAAAAAATAAAGAAGAAAAAAAACTTATGACAGCTGTGACTCTCATACAGTGAACAGATCCTGTTGTCCCTGATCCTGATTGTTGATCCTGTTGTTCCAGATTCTGTTCGTCTCCCTTTTCCCTCCAGTTGTCCATTTACAAAACACCTAGGATTCTGTTCAGAAAATACAAAGCTTTCTGTGAATGGCAAAGGGGAAATTTTATAATTTACCTGCCCTTTCTCTCCCCTCCCCTTGTCCATTCATAGAACACCTTGTATGCTTTAAACTAAGTATAATACGTTTTGCGAATAGACATGGGGAAAGGGAGGGTAAGCAAAAGTAGCCCTTTACTGTATGAAGGCCAGAGTTCTCATACTCAGTGCTGACTGTACTTTCCAACATATTTGAAACTGGGATTTTTAACTTACACAGTAGTGACCCAGACCTAGGATAATCATCATTAGAGGTAATGTCTTTGTACACAGCATTGGTCAGAAAACAAGGTTCCTTTTTATGCAAAAAACCTCACACAAGTTTAATGCTAAGGCCTTGTGCACACAGCTGCTCCCAAAAGTGAGTTTAGGAGCTTTTGCCATTTTTTAGCTAAAGCCCTGAGCTCAACTCTATAAAAGCATATGAGCAAAGTTTAGGGCTTGTTGAACGTTTCAGGAGAGGAACGTTTTGGCCAAAAAAAAGCTAAACGTGGCAAAAACGCATGTAAACACATTTAGCGCTTGGGTGTTTATTCTGGCCATATTCTGGCCAATCAAATGAATAAATGTTCATGGGCTAAACGCTTTGAAACGCGGTAACGCATTTACACTCATTTTTGTCACCTTTACCGTTTTTCTGCTGCCAGGAGAGCTTAGCATCTAGGGGAGTTCATGTGTACATGAGGCCTTAGCTACATTGGTGGTCTCCTTGCTACTGAGAAATTCGACTAATTGTTGCCCATCATCACTATAGTAGTATGTTGCTATCAAGGTGTTGCAAATGACAACTCTGCCAACCAAGGCTCATCACTTCATCAATGGAACCTGTAGAAACAGCCTATAGTGTCCAAAGCAACATCCCGCTGCTGGCATCACCTCTTTACACAGAACATGTTTTGTTTTACTGCTCCTGACCTGATTGTGGCAATGTGTAATTATGCTGATAATTATATTTCCCTGATGAATAGAGAAAAATATTATTCTGACTCAGATTGTTGTGATAGCAATTTATCCCTTGTGAGACCTCTCTGCCTAGCCTGTATAAGCAGATATAATCACTGTGGGCAATCCTTATCAGATAGCTTGAACTCACCAATACTGTGTTCATCCAGAAGTTGCTTTATTCTGTACATGTGACAACAGGATACAGCAGAGTGAATGGTTTCCAGTATTATGCGGTCAAAAGATGATACTTTCTGTAGCGTACTATGCAGAATACATGTGTCCCTGTTACATGTGGTCTGTTAGCTGCCTCCATGACACAGGAAGTGCTGAACTCAAGAAGAAGGGAGGAGCTTCAAATACAAAGGAATTGTGTCATAGATCTCAGGGAGGCAACATGAAAAACAAATGCATTACCAAATAAGACCACTGGATGGCAGCATTACTAATTATAGAAATGTCCATAGGAAATGGTACAAAGAATAAACTATATGAACTCTCATGTACATTAACATGAATATTAACTGTGTAACAGCATAAATATACAAGCATGATAACTATCTAGGAAAACTGTTTCTTTGCCTCTGCTGTCCTTAGGCACATGCCTACTGTGCCTAATGGGAAATACAGCCCTGCTACCAACCAATAGTTAAAGCGGAGTTCTACTCATTTTTAAGAATTGCCAACATTGTAATGTGCATCCATAGTGATTTATTGTTTGGATATTTATATGGTGAAATTTCTAAAGAAGGTACCTTTTTTTTCAGTAGTCTTCCTTGCGACTTCTGGTCACAGCCACCTAGGCAACTACGTCATCAGTCTGGCCCGTTGACTTCTGGGATATCTATGTCTTAATAGCAATGAGATTTAATTGCCAGTAACCCCAGTATAAAATTGTTGCCGATTTTTGCTAATCTATTGTGGTTGGCTTGGCTAGATATTTGGCACAAGGGTCACAAATATACGTAAAACTGTTGGAGATCTGTTGTCAGAGGCAGCCTCATTTTAATATGTATTTCTTTAAGAAGTGATCTTATCCTACTCATTTTGGGATGGGCATTGGGCATTACATAAGGGACGATGCTTGGAATTGTAAAATATATAGATTTCAGAAATAATTTTTAATGTACATCCTAATAATCATATTTGTGGTTCACTTCTCTACAGCCACTGATATCCTCCTTGTACTGGTATTACATGTTGCAGCTGGGATTTTACTCATCGATGCTCATCACTTTAGCTTTTGATGTAAAACGAAAGGTATGTGTAGTTTGTGTCCTTTCTGCTAAAGTTTATGTTTCCACCATATTTTTGCTTTGTTACTGTACACTGTAGCATTTTTAAGATTCTATTTGCTGTGACAACATGTACACTAATTTACCTTCCTATGTAGATGCCTATCTGCATGTCCCAATCTCTGTGTTTTGCTGTGGACATGCACTTCTAATTCATTGCCTTTCCTTTCAGGCTGCCCACTGCTCCACGAGTTTTTACCAGGAGCAGGAATTTTTTCTTGTGCTTCATAGAAACAAAGTTGTCTTTGGTAGGCCTAGGGCCTCTTTTCTCCCTAAGGTGGTGTTTTCCTTCCATCCCTCTTTCCCATCTCTGGTACACCCCAAGAAGAGTTCCTTTCTATGTTTGTCTGTGAAACAAGCTGTTAGTGTCTATCTCTCTGCCATTTCTTCTTTTAGGATGACTGCCTGTTTGTAATTCCAGAGTGCCCCTGCACAGGTAAACCTGCTACTCAATGCACTATTTCTAGGTGGCTTAGGCATCTCATCATTGAAGCCTATTGACCTAAGGATAACGCTTCATCTTTTAATGCCAAGACACAATCATTATGTACCTCTTGGACTTTTCAGCATCAGGCATCTGTTTCCCTAGATTTTCAAGGGTGCCACTTGGTCCCGCATTTATACATTCAAAATGCAAAATTTGGGCAAAGGTTTTTTCAGGTAGCTTTTTGAGCCACAAGTATCTCCAAGTTTTATCCTCTTGTTTGTGGGCCTGTTAGTGGGTTGTTTGCTGTACTGCTTGTCACGATCGCGGTGTCAGACCCCAGACCTTCTCACCAAACTCGTGACTGAAGGACTAGCCGATCTAAAACCGCGATGTCATGTGCGTAACAATGCCACACCCAGCTGCACCCTGCACAACGATTTTCCAGCTACTTGGACCACAATTGATGTGCCAGCAGACTGAGCGATTGTTACTGGGTCAGGTTAATTATGCAATTAACCCTTCACACTGCCACCACCTCCTTTTTGTACAGAGAAAGAGGAAACTCGGCGATATCAGTTATAACACTATAATAGTTGAGGTAATCGTCTGTATAACATGGTTATACAGAGGGTTAAACAAACACAGTAGCGTTCTCTTTAGAGGCAGGAATTCATAAATTGCAATACAGAGCTATAGAAACAGTTCAACGCTTTCAGAAGGAAAGATTTATTACTAAAATGTCAAACGGGTGCAAGAAAAATATTTACAGAAAAAGATGCAACTAAGATACATATATAAATATACAAAGACAAACAGCACAGCAAAGAGATATCAGAGAGAGGTGAAAGGGTTAAGGTACTTGCCAAAGTTCTGGGTTAGCAGATCCAAGTTTCAGAGCGAAAAGGCACGGGTCTCCCCAGGTGGTACTGATGTTAAAATGGGAGACGTCTTCAACTTCTTAGGCCTGACAGCCTAATTTGTAGTTCCCCAACAGGGGTGTCTCTGAAGTCAAGGACCAATACCCCGTTTAGGACGTGGAGGTCTGGGCGTGAACCTAAACTAGAGCCAAAATCTTGTGTAGTTCATATTTTGGCTCATAACTTTTCCTATGCACAAGTTACATTCCACCCACGGGTAGATTATTATGCAGACACGTCTGAGGATTGATTAGATATGAATTATGAAATTATACACTGAACGGTTCACGAGATCTATTTTTCGGCTTTCCTATGTATTCGAGACCTATAAAATTGTTCGTCTTCTCTTAGCCAATCTGCCGATATGTCTGTTTTTTATGTAAGTCTCTCATATTCCAAGATATGAGACATAGGGGAAAAATGGATTTTTAAAAGTGTTAGCTGGTCCCACCTTCCTTGGAATGTCTTGAACTCAAGGGAAAGCTTGCCTTATCTTCTGACAGCTAAGCCCCAGCTCCCTTGGGGACTTTTTAGCTCCTAGCCCCCTGCTGGGCCCTGGCCTCCTGTGACACTCCTAACACACATACACACTGGCGAAATGTCGCTGTGACTCTCAGAGAGGGAGGGGGAGAATGAGGGGGAAATATGTTTGTCAGGATGGTTAACCCCTTTGCCAAGATGGAGGTTGAAGCCAAAATGGTTGAACCGCGTCCATCTCTGTGTGTATGCAGTTACACTGCTCACCCATCAGCTGAATTGTTTTGGGACATCCCAGAGTGTCAGAATGCCTTCTGCCCTGTGTTCCTCAAAGGGGAAGTACAGCCAAAGCTCTTTTGGCTGTACTTCTACTATGGATCACAGGAGTTCAGTTCGTTCTGCACTTCTGTGACTCGTTTTCAGCCGACAGCAGGCTGAAGCCCACTGTGGGCTGACATCACTCAGCCAGTCTAAGCTGGGGAAAGATCCCGACTTCAAAGTCGGGATCCACCCCAGAGTCTGGAGCGGTACTTGATTCAGCCTCTCAGCAAGCCGCTGAGAGCCTGAGTTAGCCACTTTCTCCCCCTCCACAGCCCAGCGCTCCAGTGAGCACTTGGGGGGCTTAGTTCTTACCATTAGAGCCAGCGAGCGACAGATGCAGCATTGGATTGATACTGCATTCACCTAGGTAAGTATAATGGGGGAAAAAAAATAAAAAGCCATACTTCCCTTTTAATGAACTACACTGCTCAAAAAAGTACAGGAACACTTTGAAAACTCATCAGATCTCAATGGGGAAAACTATCATGCTGGATATCTATACTGATATGGACTGGGCAATGTGTTGGGAACGTAAAGATGCCCCATTGTTTGATGGAAATGAAAATTATCTACCTACAGCGGACTGAATTCAAAATCACCCTGAAAATCAAAGTGAAAAAATGATGCAACAGGCTAGTCCATTTTTGCTGAAACGTCATTGCAGCAACTCAAAATGGTACTCAGTAGTATGGCCCCCACGTGCTTGTATGCATGCCTGACAACATCGTGGCATACTCCTAATGAGACGACAGATGGTGTCCTGGGGTATTTCCTCCCATATCTGGACCAGGGCATCACTGAGCTCCTGGACAGTCTGAGGTGCAACCTGGTGGTGTTGGATGGACTGAAACATGATATCCTAGAGGTGTTCTATTGGATTTAGCTCAGGAGAGTGTGGGGGCCATTCAATGGCATCAATTCCTTCATCCTCCAGGAACTGCCTGCATACCCTCGCCACATGAGGCCGGGCATTGTCGTGCACCAGAAGGAACCCAGGACCCATTGCACCGGCATGGGGTCTGACAGTGGATCCAAGGATTTCATCCCGATACCCAATGGCAGTCAGGGTGCCATTGTCTAGCCCGTAGATGTCTGTGCGTCCCTCCATTGATATGCCTCCCCAGACCATCACCGACCCACCACCAAAACGGTCATGCTGAATGGTGTTACAGGCAGCATAATGTTCTCTACGGCTTCTCCAGACCCTTTCACATCTGTTATACGTATGTGCTCAGGGTGAACCTGCTCTCTTCTGTGAAAAGCACAGGGTGCCAGTGGCAGACCTGCCAATTCTGGTGTTCAATTTCAAATGCCAATCAAGCTCTATAGTGCCAAGCAGTGAGCACAGGGCCCACTAGAGGTCGTCGGTTCCTGAGGCCACCCTCATGAAGTCTTTTTCTGATTGTTTGGTCAGAGACATTCACACCAGTGGCCTGCTGGAGGTCATTTTGTAGGGCTCTGGCAGTGCTCATCCTGTTCCTCCTTGCACAAAAGAGCAGATACCGGTCCTGCTGATGGGTTAAGGACCTTCTACGATCCTGTCCAGCTCTCCTAGAGTAACTGCCTATCTCCCAGAATCTCCTCCATGCTCTTAAGACTGTGCTGGGAGACACAGCAAACCTCCTGGCAATGGCAGGTACTAATGTGCCATCCTGAAGAAGTTGGACCCGTGCAACCTCTGTAGGGTCCAGGTATCGCCTTATGCTACCAGTAGTGACACTGACCCTAGCCAAATGCAAAACTAGTGAAAAACAGTCAGAAAAGATGAGTAGGGAAAAAATGTCAGTGGCCTCCACCTGTAAACCATTCCTGTTTTGGATGTCATCTCATTGTTGCCCATCTAGCACACCTGTTGTTAATTTCATTAACACCAAAGCAGCTGAAGCTGATTAACAATTGTTCCTTTAATTTATTAGAGCTGTGTATTAGAAAAGCAGGATTTTGACTTACGGTAAAATCCTCTTCTTGGAATTCATTAGGGAACACAAGTCCCAAACCTCTGTCTTGTGATCACTTCTACTAATGCTTTTGCACGAAACTATAGCATGATGGGACTGTTAGGGGTTATACTGCCTGTTCAACCATCGTTTTGTTGCCAGTGTACAATTTAGTTGGTGTCAGCTTAAACCAGCATCTCAGAGTTACTTCTGCCCTTAATGAACATCAAAAAAAGGATTTTGCGATAAATAAAAAATCCTGTTTTTGATTTTTAAAAAATGGTAGTTAGGGGTTATACTTAGCAACTATAGCAAAGAAAGTAATATTACATATTTAAGCTTAAGAAGCCTAAATGAACACAAAGATACAAGGGATCTTTGTGAAGACAACCATAACATACAATACAAATTTATACAAAAAATGGACATACATACAGTACATGCTGTTGATGATAAATTATTACAACTGACTTTTTTTGTACCATGTGTGCATGAACATAGATTGTTAACCTGTTACTAAAGGAAGATATCTATTATGTTTAACTACAATTGTCTTGATGCTTTGTTTACAGGACCTTAAGGAGCAGACAGTACATCACTTTGCCACTGTTTTCCTGATTACATTCTCCTATTGTGCTAACTACATGCGTGCTGGAACCTTGGTGATGCTGCTGCATGATGCAGCTGACCACTTCTTAGAGGTAAGCCAAGTTATAAGAACATAGGAAAACCATTTTTTAGAGTATAATAAAACCAGTGGATTTACCTGGAATATGGCAGATATAGCTAAAACTACTAGCACCATACAGATATCATGCACCTTTGATAATTCTCTTACTGATTTAAGTTTGCCCAGGGAGTGCCTGCATTCTAGGAATGCATTGTATACAGAGCTTTGACTTTTGCCTACTTTGGAGGAAAGTAATGTGTCTCCTGCAGCTTAACACCATCCTATGACTTAAGAGACCTGTGCCAGAGCCTCATTGGTCAGTACTGGTACCCAATTTGGACCTTTATATGGTGGGAGTAGGATGTAGCTTTAAAAAGGATTTGGCGTTTGGCTGTCAAGGCCTTCTGCTGAGGGATCTAGGAATTGGTTACAATAGGTACCATGCTACTATCACAAAGTTACCGCACCTTTGTAGCATTATTTGCTTTGACATTTTGATGTGGCTGACATATTCAATTTTATCTTTCAAGACTGTGGATAGTAATGTGACAAAGGTCAAGAAGTTGCTTATGATGATATATAGTTGTTTCTTTTCACTTAAAGCCTGTTTGGCTGTACTTCTATGGATCAGAGGAGTGCAGTTTGTTCTAAAGCCCGCTGTCATCTGATGTCACAGAACCGGTCTTGGCTGGGGAAGGATTGTGAACATATGGTCAGAATTCACCCAGAAACCTGGACCAACACCTGGCTCAGCCTCTCAGCAAGCCGCTGAGAGCCTGAACTAGCTGCCCCCTCCAGAGCCCAGTGCTCCAAGGAATGCTGGGGGAGGGGAGCAGATCAGTTAGCTGTGACTGACAGTAACTGCTCTCTGCTCAGAGCAGCAAAGAGAACTGAGTGGTTAGCGGTGTTTGATCGCTCAGTTCTCACCCTTAGAGTCGGTGGGGGACAGATACAGCATACAGCAAGATGGAATCAAGCACATCAATAGCCATCCAAATTCGGAAATTAGTGGTGTAACACCATGTATTCAAGTGTGGGTGCTTGCTGCTCTCTTGGTCACAGTCCCTGTAGCCAGCTGTGGATGGGCGGGTCCCAAACTGAGTCTTGGATCACTAGTGGAGTGCAACTTGAAAGCGGTATGACATCACCGAGTCTGCATGACACGTTTCCTGAGCATACGCACTGTAAATCCCTGGAAAACTTTACCCTCTACAAATCCACTCTTCTTAAATACAACTCCAGCCTCCACGCTGCTAAGGAAACCTACTATACCACTCTCATCAAGACCCTCTCATCCAATCCTCGTCAACTCTTCTCTACCCTTAATTCCTTACTCCACCCCCCACTGCCTCCACCCACCAACTTACTTACTGCACAGGAGATTGCCAGTCACTTCAAGAAGATCGACACAATTCGTGATAAGATCTCCAGTGTCAAGCTTCCTCCTCTAACCAACATACCAGGCCCAACACCAAACTCTACACTCTCCTCCTTCGACCCTGTTACCACCAAGGAAGTTACCAAACTCCTTTCCAAGGCCCACTTCACCACCTGTCCCCTGGATCCTGTCCTCTCACGACTGTTGCAGCCTCCTTCCTGCTCTATCCTAAACTCTCTAACCTACATCTTCAACTCTCCATGGGCACCTTTCCCTCCCCACTGAAACATGCACTGGTTACCGCCATCCTCAAAAAACCCTCGCTGGACCGCACCTGTTTGAATAACATAAGACCCATCTCCCTGCTCCCGTTTGCCTCCAAGCTTCTCGAGCGCCTTGTTCACAACCGTATGAACTGCTACCTCACCGACAACAACCTTCTTGATCCTCGACAGTCTGGCTTCTGCCCACAACATTCCACAGAAACTTCCCTACTAAAACTCACTAATGACCTACTAACTGCTAAAACCAACGGCCATTACTCCATACTCATACTCCTTGACCTTTCCGCTGCCTTTGACACAGTCAGCCACCCGCTCCTCCTCAGTAGACTCCACTCCATCGGCCCCTGTGACTCTGCTCTCTCCTGGTTCTCCTCTTACTGTCAGGACGTGGGTGTTCTGCAGCATCGCACCAGGCGGCGCATGCGCAGAACACCAGTCCTCACTAGCCAACGAGCGACGGGACCTGGGCGTGCACGGTGGCGGTGGTGTTCGCGCATGCGCACTCGCAATCGCGGACACCAATGACAGCGCAGGGCGGGCTATTTAAACGAGGAACTAAGGTATGTCAATTGCCGTTTGGTCTTACCTGCTCTGTTCCTGATATTGTGTTCCTGTGTATTCCGTTGCCGACCTCTGCTTGTACCTGACCCTGCTTATTCTCCTGATTAACCCCTGGTTTGCCTGATGATTCTTCTGCCTGATCCTTGGTACCGCACTGCCCGCAACCTGCTGAACCTGGCTTGTGACCCCGACCATTCTCTGCTCGCTCCTCTTGTAGCTCGCTGCCCGCACGATACCAACCCGGCCTGCCTAACTACGCTTACTTCACCCGACGATCCATCCATCCATCCTGCATGGATCACGCACTGTTAGTAAGTCTGCCTGCCTCTTCCCGCACTCCCCTGCCAGTGCCCTCTACCACCGCCGGACGCACTCAGGGGTCGCAACCTGGTTCCAGTATGCACCAAGTCCATCCCCACCATCAGGGGCCCTGGTAAATAGTAGGCTGGGACTTAGACCCCGCGCCCTGAGGAAATCCATGCTGTGGACTGCTAGAGACACTGCCAGGCGGCTCTTAACACTTACCTTTCTCAGCGCACTTTCAGTGTCACATACAACTCCTCCTCCGCTCCGCTCCGATTCCTCTTTCTGTTGGGGTACCCCAAGGTTCTGTTCTTGGGCCCCTCCTATTCTCTCTCTATACCTCCTCCCTGGGCCAACTGATAACCTCCCATGGCTTCCAATACCACCTCTATGCTGATGACACCCAGATCTATCTCTCAACTCCCCAGCTCACCCCCTCAATCTCCTCATGTATCACAAATCTACTAAACAACATATCAGCATGGATGTCACATCACTACCTTAAACTCAATCTTTCCAAAACTTAGCTTGTAATATTTCCTCCTCCCCGATCCCCCACTCACGACTTTACCATTAAGATCAACAGCACAACCATTGGTCCTTCCCCTCATGCCAGGGTGCTAGGCGTAATCCTAGACTCTGACCTCTCCTTTGGGCCCTACATCCACTCACTGGCTAAATCCTGCCGCCTCAACCCCCTGAACATTTCCAAAATCCGCCCCTTCCTGACCAATGACACAACAAAACAACTTATCCACGCCTTGGTTATATGCCGCCTCGATTACTGCAACTCCCTCCTCACTGGTCTACCGTTACACAGGCTATCCCCCCTTCAGTCTGTTATGAATGCTGCTGCTAGACTCATACACCATACCAACCGATCAGCGACTGCTGCCCCTCTCTGCCAATCCCTCCACTGGCTTCCACTAACCCAACGTATAAAATTCAAAATACTAGCCACAGCTTACAAAGCCATCCACAACACTGCCCCTAGCTACATCGCCGACCTCATCCACAGATACCGCCCATCTCGCCCACTCCGCTCCTCCCATAATATCCTCCTTTCTAGCTCCCTCATCACCTCCTCCCACGCTCGCCTCCAGGACTTCTCCAGAGCCTCTCCCATCCTCTGGAACTCCCTACCACAGCATGTCCGGTCAGCCCCCACCCTGTCTGCCTTTAGGCGATCTTTGAAAACTCACTTCTTCAGGGAAGCCTACCCCACCTCCACCTAAGAACTGTACTTGAATCACCTCCGCCAGATCATCCCCCGCAGCTATCACCTTTTGTATCACCTCCCCCTTCCTTTAGATTGTAAGCTCCACAAGCAGGGCCCTCCTATTCCTTCTGTACTGAAATGTATAGTAATTGTACTGTCTCCCTTATATTATAAGCGCTGCGCAAACTGTTGGCACTATATAAATCCTGTATAATAATAATAAGGGAAAATTATCATCTTTCAATCAAACTCCTTAGTATATCTCATACTTTCAGTGGCCATGTTATTAGGCAAACCTGCCCTGATTAAATCTGGTTGCCACAAGGCCTACTTACTGCTCCTGATGATTTGAGCATGCCTTCCAGGAACCTGGCAAGAGGTACGCAGGGCCCCCTTCTCAGAGTGGTGGTGGACGTGTCTCCATCTCTCTGAGTAAATATTATATACTTTCCTATCTATTTAATAAAGCTAGCAGCTTCAGGCTGAATTCACACTGGAATGGACAGCTGCCTGGTGCACTTCACCTCTCCAGCAGCTGTCCATTCCAAATTTGGAAGGGGGTGGTGTGGTGGGCGATTCAGTTTGTTTAGTTTGTGAAAACTTTATTTGAAGTGTAAAAAAGTGTACTTCTTTTACGTAGCTGTACGATTCACGTAGCGATGCGCTGCTGTACAGTGATATGTGATTCTGTACGGTGTGCTGCAATAAACATTGCTATATTGCTGTGTGCATAGGACACACAGAAAACAATTGTTTTCTGTGTGTCCTTGTGGTGACTGCTATTTTACAGTTTAGTGATAGTGTGGTCACCGCACATAGTGTATTTTAGCCCTAAGGATTAAACATAGTCGATGATTGAGAGAGTGAAGTTCTACTTTAATTTAGCAATCACACAATGTGAGATATAGATGGAAAAGTCCTAAGCTTTAAGCGCCACTTTTACCCTGATTTACTGAAGGAGTAGAGCATGGTCACTTTGCAAAGCAAAGTTATCCTTAAGGAATGAGGTGAAGCAAAGTGAAAATAATTTTGAAAAGAATACCCAAGTGTGTGTGTAGCGCACCCCCTGTGGGGGCCACTAGTTGATGCTTGTCCTTGGTTGTTACAAGCTCCTCAATCCTCTCCAAATTGGCTATAAAGAATATTGCCAAGTGGATAGGTTACATTAGCAATGTCTTTATACAGTGGGGCAAAAAAGTATTTAGTCAGCAACCAATTGTGCAAGTTCTCCCACTTAAAAAGATGAGAGGCCTGTAATTGGCATCATAGGTAGACCTCAACTATGAGAGACAAAATGAGAAAAAAAATCCAGACAATCACATTGGCTGATTTGGAAATAATTTATTTGCAAATTATGGTGGAAAATAAGTATTTGGTCACCTAGAAACAAGCAAGATTTCTGGCTCTCACAGACCTGTACCTTCTTCTTTAAGAGGTTCCTCTGTCCTGCACTCATTACCTGTATCAATGGCACCTGTTTGAACTTGTTATTAGTATAAAAGACACCTGTCCACACCCTTAAACAGTCAAACTCCACTATGGTGAAGACCAAAGAGCTGTCGAAGGACACCAGAAACAAAATTGTAGACCTGCACCAGGCTGGGAAGACTGAATCTGCAATAGGCAAGTGTCAAGGTCCTACCTTTCCTCAGGGCTGTGCTGCTCCATGTGCTGGAATCCATCTTAGGTGTCTGCAAAGCATTGTGGGATCCTTTATGCTTTCAGTCCTCTGCGGCTCCTCCCCCAGGAGGTGGCGGCTTATCATATAAGTCTCCTATTTGTAGCTGTCCATTCGTGTCCTGTCTCTTGCACAGCAACAAGCTCCTGTTTAGCTACTCTTTGCTTTCCCGGATACCGACTCGGCTTTGGCTAAGACTCCTCCTGGCTTCTGACCCCGGCTCTGGCGACCATTCTTCCTGGCTCCTGATCCCGGCTCTGGTGACGATTCTTCCTGGCTCCTGATCCCGGCTCTGGTGACGATTCTTCCCGGCTCAGCAAAAGATTAAATAAAGGTTTAGAAATGGTGGATGTAGAGGTTAAAACCAGAAAATCTAAGAAGTATAAGAGGGACCTCAATGATTATAAAAATGACCAAGCCTTCAAGTGGCAAATTACATCTAAAGATGTAGAAGTAAGCTTTACCAATAGCACTCCAATAAAGGAATACAGAACAGAGAGAAACAAAGATCCAATAGTGATACATATGGAACCCCCGAGGGCGCCATATCAGAACAAATATCAGAATCACTCCACACCCAAGTTTCGCACTCCACAGCAGAAATGGAAACCTGGTATGAAAGGGACACATAACTTTAGACCACAAGGAGGTAGGGGAAAAGGGAAACCCCCATATAAACCATATAACAACCACCAAATAGGTTGGAACCATCAAAATGGGGGAAATTTCCGTCCCTACCAAGGGAGAGGTGACCATTATCAATACCAGCGAAGCCCTAGACAAGAATATGAGAGATGGTATCCCCCTAGAGATGATAGGCGAAGTCCCATACCATTATCTAATAGATATGATCCCATTCGTGATGAGTATAACCAGAGAGATTTTTTAGAGAGAGGCCAAATGGAGAGGAGCCCGAGACCAGACAGAGGGAGAAGCCCAGGAAGAGGAGGGGATGCAGAGCAGGGTTCAAAACACAAAAGAAAAAGAGAGTATTAGGGGAAGGAATTTTTAACCTGAGTGAAAAGGTCCTAACTTCAGAAGAACTTCAAGTATTGGACAAAGGTTTAAAATTTGCCCCGCCTAAACCTGCTGATAAATTTAGTATTTTTATTGACATACAGAAGTTTATAAGAAAGCTAAATATTAAGAAATACTTTTTAGATCAAACGGGGATAAAAAAATTGAACACTAATACCATTGGTGGCCCTAGTATGCATACACAGCTAAGGAATAAATCACTATTCAACCCTCACATTAACAATAATAATCAGATTGAGGTGTTTAAGAGATTGGTCAATGCTGACCTAGAGAAACTACACTTACCTAAAACTCGGAATAATATGGGATTAAAAATAGGACTGAATAGATTGTCCAAGAGAGATGATATCATCATCAGACCAGCCGATAAGGGTGGAGGTATTGTCATCCTGTCAAAGGAGTATTATTTGGAAGAACTTGGTAAGCAGCTAGCTGACTCTACTACATATATGGTGTTGAGTAAAGATCCTACATTTCAATATAAAAGAGAGCTAGAAAAGATAGTGAAAAAGGGAGAAGAATTATGTATCCTTAATAAGAAAGAAGCGAAATACCTTATCCCGGAAACTTGTAGAATACCAATAATATACACACTGCCAAAAATCCATAAAGATATGGTAAATCCACCAGGAAGACCTATAGTGAGTGGAATACAGTCCATTATGGCAAGGATGGGTCAATACCTGGATATCCACTTACAACCACTGGTAAAGAATACGAAATCATATCTGCGTGACACCAAACATTTAATCCAAACATTGGATAAATTAGAACCAGGGCAGAATAGAATATTAGTAAGTGGAGACGTTTCATCTTTATATACAATTATTGACCATGAGGAGGCATTATCAGCAGTGAGCTGGGGCCTTAGGGAATATAGTCAATTGAAGTGGAAACAACGGAAATATATTCTAGAAGCCCTACAGTATTGTCTAACACACAATTACTTCTGGCATGGTGACAAGTTCTACAAACAAACTAAGGGTGTAGCCATGGGGGCGAGGTTTGCCCCTAGTGTGGCTAACCTGTTTATGGCCCAGTGGGAGGAAGAGAGTATATATGGACAAGTCCCTACACAATTGATAGTCTATAAAAGATATATAGACGATATCTTTATGATATGGGAAGGAAATGAATCTGATTTATTGGAATTTCTAGGTACACTCAACAACAATAATAAAAACATTAGTTTCACGTGGATCCATAATGTAGAAAACATCCAATATTTGGATTTGGAAATTTCTATTAAGGAATTAAATGTTTATACACGTAACTTTTATAAAGAAGTGGACCGTAATGGATACATACCTTTGGACAGTTGTCATTACCCACCCTGGCTTTTGAATATCCCTAAGGGTCAGTTTATTAGGTTGAGACGCAATTGCACACATGAAGAAGATTACCAACAACAGGTTAAAATCATGGAAAAAAGATTTACAGTGAAAGGGTATAAAGAGGAACGAATTAAAGCCCAAAGTAGGGAGGTGTCCAATATGGATAGGCAGATACTATTGGAGGATAGAGTTAAGGACCGGACCTTTACAGATGAACCTATGTTGATCTTGGATTTTAACAGCCAATATAGAAAGGTGGAGCAAATTTTTAGAAGGCATTGGCCTATTTTAAAAATGGATCATACATTGAATAAAATAATATCACAGCAACCAAGATTCATATATAGAAAGGCACCTAATGTAGGAGATAAAGTAGTGAAAAATATAGTAAATCCACCTGTCAAAAAGAAAAAGGTTACGTTTTTAGATACAAATGGATTTTTTCCTTGCAAAAAATGTTATGCATGTAAAGCTGTGAAAGGGCTGAATAAGAAAAGGTCCACTTTTAAATCAACGATCAGTGGAGAAGAATTCAAGATTAAAGACTTCATAACATGTAAAACGGAGGGGGTTGTATATGGGTTACAGTGTAAATGTGGATTTCAGTACATTGGACGCACCAAAAGACCTCTCTGGAAACGGATAAGGGAACATGTTCAGAACATAAGAAAGGGCTTCCCCAAACATAGCGTATCCAAACACTTTGCAATATGCCACAAGAAAGATCCAGCAGAACTACAATTTTGGGGTATAGAAAGATACAAAAAACACTGGCGTGGAAGCCATAAGATCCGCACACTGAGTAAAATGGAGTCAAAGTGGATATATGTCTTACAAACCCAAGCCCCCAAAGGGTTGAATGTGGAATTTGATCTGAACTGTTTCATTAGCGATTTTTAACTGTTTTTATCTTATATTTATATGTTTTGATAAGCACATCCCTCATGGGCATACTGTGTCAGTCTGGTAATTCGTTTTTTTTTCTCTGATTTTATCGCCGTGCGTTTTTACACGGTTTTAGTAACAAGACACAATTCTATTTTTTTATATTATATTAATAAAATTGTCATTTTATGCATTTTTTAATGATATTACAGACTTCCTAAATCAAACATTTATGACAGTTACATTTGGTTTATTATCAAGAAATAACAGCATCACATACCAAGGTAAAGAGCAGATTGAGTAAACCTATTATCAATAGAGATATTAGTATGGATATATATGATTATAATAAGGACCTTTCATCGGTTAGAATACGATTAATAACATCTTAATGGCTATTTCATTTAGCAGTCACATTGTGTTGCGGCAGTGAACTAAGTGATTATAGCATAGAAATGGGAAACTATAAAAAAAATGGCTGCGGTATAATGTCCCTTAATATCGCGACTTCGACAAAATGGCCGCGATGATTGACATAACTACCAACAAATGGACAACAAGATCCCGCTATAAATACCAGGGGAAATGACCATGACACTATCCTGACGAAGCTACGAGGGGCGTGGCGTAACGCGTAGATGTGACGTAGTGACGTGGTGACGCACTTCCGGGTTGGCGCCATTTTGCTACACCAGAGTGCCTCAGTACACCCATGAGAGGTGTCACAAGCGATTTTTCATCTGCTGAAATGTGAGTTGTGACTTGGCGGTTTTTAATGGAATAAACGTGATATACAGTTTTGCACTATGGAGGATCTTTTTGTTTTTGTTTCATGATTATCACCATCCCATGAGTTTTTGAATACATGTACAGCGGTACCTATTCAAGGGGAATAGCAGATGGTGAAGGAGAGAGTACTGGAGAGTGAAGAGTGTCTTGCACCTGGAGATAACGCATAGGGTCAAGGTGTGACCCGTAAGGCTATTTGGCCCCTGTGGGTCGCAGGGGGAAGGTGAGCGGGCATGCTAGCCATTTAAGGATTGTCACCTACCACTTTGCACCAACACAGAAGCATGTGTGTCCTCTAAGAACTTATTTATGCATTTATATGTACTGTGGACTGCATTTGTATCTACAAACAGCAATCATATGCTATAGAGGGAATTACTGTGTGCCGTGGTTGTGTGGGCTGTATAACACCGAATTCACTTTCTTCTCACGGTTGAAATCCACTCTATTGTTAATTTTATCAGCGCTGCATCAATATTGATTATTTGATTCTTCCCGGCTCCTTATCCCGGCTCTGGCGAAGATTCTTCCTGGCTCTTGATCCCGGCTTTGGCTACGATTTCTGCTGTTAGACTTGCATAGACTCTTGTCTTATTTTTATATTAATAAATCTACCTTTAATTGCACCTTCTTGTGTGTCTGGCTCCTCGCTCCCTGACACTACACGAATGCCATGAATCCTGACGGTGCAGGTACGCCCTCGCTCCCTATGTTGGTTGCCAGACTTGATCAGCAGTCTTTCGTGACTTGTTGCAGCAGTGCGTGGTGGTTTACTTGGACGACATCCTAGTTTACTCTGCGTCTATGGAGTCTCATATCCGGGATGTTAAGCGGGTGCTGCAACAGCTACGTGACAACGAGCTTTTCTGTAAACTCGAGAAGTGTGAATTTCACCGATCCCAGGTTGCCTTTTTGGGCAACTCATTTCCGCTGTGGGATTTTCCATGGACCCTCAGAAGGTTTCGGAAGTTCTGCAGTGGCCTCGTCCCAGTGATCTTTGGTCCATTCAGCGCTTTTTGGGATTCCATGGAATCTGTGGATAACCATCTTGCTGCCCTGCAATCCTTGTGGGGGCAGATCCAGAGGTCCTTGAGGGACTCAGCTCAGCACCAGAAGCTCCAGGCTGATCGTAGACGGTTGCCCGCTCCTTCATACCAGGTCGGAGATCGGGTGTGGTTGTCCACTCGTAACCTCAATCTTCGGGTGCCCGCACCGAAACTGGCTCCCCGTTTTGTTGGTCCTTTCCGCATCCTCCGCAGGGTGAACCCGGTTGCCTATGCCCTTGCTCTTCCTCCTGGGATGCGTTTCTCCAATATCTTCCACGTATCCCTGCTGAAGCCTCTGGTCTGTAATCACTTTACTGCCTCTCGGCCTCGGCCTCGTCCTATCTGGGTTGACGGTCATGAGGAGTATGAGGTGAGCTGAATCCTGGACTCTCGGTTGGTCTGCGGTCGGGTGCAGTTCCTGGTCCATTGGCGTGGTTATGGTCCCGAGGAGCGTTCCTGGGTTCCTTCCGCGGGTGTTCATTCTCCTGCCCTCCTCTGCGCTTTTCACGCCTGCTTTCCCCAGAAGCCTTATGTTGAGCCGCAGAGGGGGAGGGGTCCTTGAGGAGGAGGTATACTCAAGGTCCTACCTTTCCTCAGGGCTGTGCTGCTCCATGTGCTGGCATCCATCTTAGGTGTCTGCAAAGCATTGTGGGATCCTTTATGCTTTCAGTCCTCTTTGGCTCCTCCCCCAGGAGGTAGCGGCTTATCATATAAGTCTGCTGTTTGCAGCTGTCCATTGCATTCGTGTCCTGTCTCTTGAACAGCAACAAGCTCCTGTTTAGCTACTCTTTGCTTTCCTGGATACAGACTAGGCTTTGGCTAAGACTCCTCCTGGCTTCTGACCCCGGCTCTGGCGACCATTCTTCCTGGCTCCTGATCCCGGCTCTGGTGACGATTCTTCCTGGCTCCTGATCCTGGCTCTGGTGACGATTCTTCCTGGCTCCTGATCCTGGCTCTGGCGACGATTCTTCCTGACTCTTGATCCCGGCTTTGGCTACGATTTCCGCTGTTAGACTTGCATAGACTCTTGTCTTATTTTTATATTAATAAACCTACCTTTTAATTGCACCTCCTTGTGTGTCTGGCTCCTCGCTCCTTGACACTAAGCAGCTTGGTGTGAACAAATCAACTGTGGGAGCAATAATTAGAAAATGGAAGACATACAAGACCACTGATAATCTACCTCGATCTGGGGCTCCACTCAAGATCTCACCCCGTGGGGTCAAAATGATCACAAGAACGGTGAGCAAAAATCCCAGGACCACACAGGGGGACCTAGTGAATGACCTGCAAAGAGCTGGGACCAACGTAACAAAGGCTACCATCAGTAACACACTACGCCGCCAGGGACTCAGATCCTGCAGTGCCAGACGTGTCCCCCTGCTTAAGCCAGTACATATCCGGGCCCATCTGAAGTTTGCTAAAGAGCATTTGGATGATCCAGAAGAGGCTTGGGAGAATGTCATATGGTCAGATGAAACCAAAATAGAACTGTTTGGTAGAAACACAACTCGTCATGTTTGGAGAAGAGAGAATGCTGAGTTGCATCCAAAGAACACCATACCTACTGTGAAGCATGGGGGTGGCAACATCATGCTTTGGGGCTGTTTCTCCGCAAAGGGACCAGGACGACTGATCCATGTACAGCACAGAATGAATGGGGCCATGTATCATGAGATTTTGAGTGCAAACCTCCTTCCATCAGCAAGGGCATTGAAGATGAAACGTGGCTGGGTCTTCCAACATGACAATGATCCCAAACATACCGCCCGGGCAACGAAGGAGTGGCTTCATAAGAAGCATTTCAAGGTCCTGGAGTGGCGTAGCCAGTCTCCAGATCTCAACCCCATAGAAAACCTTTGGAGGGAGTTGAAAGTCCGTGTTGCCCAGCGACAGCCCCAAAACATCACTGCTCTAGAGGAGATCTGCATGGAGGAATGGGCCAACATACCAGCAACAGTGTGTGCCAACCTTGTGAAGACTTACAGGAAACGTTTGACCTCTGTCATTGCCAAAAAAGGATATATAACAAAGTATTGAGATTATATTTTGATATTGACCAAATACTTATTTTCCACCATAATTTGCAAATAAATTCTTTCCAAATCAGCCAATGTGATTGTCTGGATTTTTTTTCTCATTTTGTCTCTCATAGCTGAGGTCTACCTATGATGCCAATTACAAGCCTCTCTCATCTTTTTAAGTGGGAGAACTTGCACAATTGGTGGCTGACTAAATACTTTTTTGCCCCACTGTATGTACATACAGTATGCAGGTTAGATGTAATTAAAGATAACTGTCAAAGTACAACATTGGTTGAAAGAGGAGTAAAGTCAGTAAAATACCCCTTTTTTAATAAGGACATAAAAGGGTGGAGTACTTCTCTAAATGGATGAGGGGCTATTCATGACCTTTATAAGAAATAGTTCAAATTTGGGGGAAAATTGTCTTCTGCTAGCACATTGGGTCCCTTAGATGATGTTGGGTCTTTATAGGCCAATAATGTTAAGAAGATAAATAACTGAAATGATATTAGCAAGGGTTCCTTCATAGCTGAAATCTAAAGACGTCTGCATGCAGTGTTAAATGACAGATAGGGAGTTGGGTGTTTGCCCGCTCACCAATCCTGGTATGAATGCAGACTCCTCGGGAGCAGAATGCACCATGCAAGTTCTTGCATCTCAACTGAGGGGCGAGGGATGATCACACATCAGGTTGTCAGTGTGGTGAAAGCAGCAGCAGGAGCGCAGAGATGGGCTATGAATGGGCTGGACAACTGCAGCACCCAGCATAGTAATCTGCAACACAGCTACGCAGATCCACTGTCTGGAGCATCAATGAAACCAGCTAGGTTGCGAGGGTCCCCTGCGACTGTGTGCAGAACGACTGCCTCCGAATGTTCTGTCTGAAGTCCCAAGCCAAGAGAGCGAGCCTGCCAATCACAGTCAAATATATATATATATATATATATATATATATATGCTCTCCCACAATTCTCCTCTGGGATGTGTAGTTCACATGGTATTTGGAAATACAGTGCCAAACTACAGGTCCTAAGGTCCCCTGCTGTCACTCAGTAGATAACCTCTGCAGATAGAAAGTGATGTAATAGTCTGAATTCTGGGCACTAGAGGGCAAATGTGTAATCCAACGTTCCACAGGTCAGTGTCCCTAGGTTTCCATTATAACATAGCCGGTACCAGGCTACATTATTATTATTATTATTATACAGGACTTATATACCGCTGACAGTTTGCTCAGCGCTTTACATTATGGAGGAAGACAGTACAGTAACAATACAGTTCAATACAAGAGGGATTAGAGGGCCCTGCTCCTTGGAGCTTACAATCTAGGAGGGAGGGGATAGTGCTACAAGAGGTAATTAGCTGTGGGGGATGGAGTGGTAGGAAGAGTAGAGGATTCCAGTATTAGCTGGGGTCGGGGTAGGCTTCCCTGAAGAGATGGGTTTTTAGAGTGCGCCTAAAAGTGAGCAGAGTAGGCGATACCCTGATAGATTGGGGTAGGGAGTTCCAGAGGATGGGTGAAGCCCTTGAGAAATCCTGGAGACGGGCATGGGAGGAGGAGACAAGGGAGCTAGAGAGTAGGAGGTCTTGCGAGGAGAGTACAGTTTGGGTGGTATTTAGAGACAAGGTCGGTGATGTAATTAGGGGCAGTGTTATGAACGGCTTTGTACGACAGTGTTAGTGTTTTGAATTTTATCCGTTGGGCAATTGGGAGCCAGTGGAGGGATTGGCAGAGGGGGGTGGCAGATACAGAGCGGTTAGTAAGGTGAATGAGTCTGGCAGCAGCATTCATGATGGACTGGAGTGGGGATAGACTGCGATGAGGTAGACCAGTGAGGAGGGAGTTACAGTAGTCAAGGCGTGATATAACAAGGGATTGAATGGGTTGCTTAGTGGTTTCCGAGGTTAGGAATGGTCGTATCTTGGAGATGTTGCGGAAGTGAAGTCTACATGAGTTTGTCAGCGATTGGACCTCGTGCTACATGTGCAAGGAAAATTATTTTTGCTGGCGTACGAACAGCTTTACCCTTTTCGCCAATTTAAGTGAAAATGTACCTTGCAAGGAGGAAATTCACATAGCTTAGGGAATAAAATGAAGTTGGGCTGACTTAAATCATCTAATCAAGTGAGCGCAAAAATCCAGTAGCTAATAATCACTTAAACTATAGAGCATCAATGTCTTTTACTATATTGTGACAAACCGTCCCTTTGTGAAAACATTTTGCCCTTTCTGTTCTGGTTTTATCCCCTTGTTAAGTGGTCTTCCCATTCTCCCCTTGTTAAGTGGTCTTCCCATTCTCCCCTTGGTAAAGCTGTATATGTTTAGCAGCTGTTATGTAGACAGACATTCTACACTGTTTGTTTAGGGAAATGTGACCTTGTAGTCTTTCATTTCTGTAGAGTTCATACTGTATTGTTGGGTTGTAGGGTTTTGTTGTGGGTGGGGAAAACCCGGTGCCAGGCTGTCTGGTGGGGGTGAAGCTGTATATACTGAACTGTGTTCAATAAAGATTGATTCATTTCACCCTACACGAAGTTCCAACTCGTGGTTTGGGATAGCAGGGAACGATTGGTTTTGAGCTCTAATACCTGCTTTGGCAGAGCACTGGAAGACTTACAGGACAAGGGGACCATTGGCTGAGACGCATCGCTCCGCACAAGGAAGCCCAGGCGGAACAGTTCCGCCACATATATCATGTAGTGTGTTTATACATTAGAAGAGTTTTTTCTTCCATGCATTCTGTTTTTGTACTTTTTACATTGAAAATAAAGAATTAAATAAAAAAAGCCTTCAGCTCATTCAACAAGTAAATATTCACTTTTAAAGTTAACATGCTCTCCTCTTTTAGTAAATCAGCCATACTATTTACATACAGTATGTGTGTATCTGAGAAGGGCAGTTGTATGGAGGGATGGTTTTATTCAAAGCTTTCAATACAAAACAATGGCTGAGGGTTCATGTTAGGTAACATATGTAATTGTAATGTCAGGTAACATGATTTTTTAATGAGCACTAAAATGACAGTTCCAAGAACTATTGTAATACTTACAAAACGCACTTATGGAAAATATGTCACTATCTCTTTATCATTTAAATAAACAAGCGGCACTAGAAAAGTTAACAGGTGACGGGCCCAGTTAGACTGGCAATTCCCTTCCCTTCTAAATGCAATAAAAAAGCATCAAGGATTTCAATTCTGCACAATGGTTCTTGTTACAGGGAAATGTAGATTAGGCCCTTCCAGAAACAGTTTCTCAAACCATTCTCTGTCCTTCTCAGAAAGCCGTCCCTTGAGATGGAGCCCAGCCATGTGCTTACAGAACAAAGCTTCATTGTAACTTCCCCTCCACCCTCGTCTGGTGCTGGACTGAAGAGAGAACAGATGCTATACATGTTAACTTATTAATGGAGTGCCCCTTCCCCAGTTTCACCATAGTTATTAAAGATTAACCCAAATATAAACTACAGTTGTTTTTTTAACAATAACTGGCAGCAGCAAAATAGCATTTTCTTCAGAACGTTCCATAATAGCCCAGTAACAGCATAAAATTAAAAGATCTAGTGTTTTCTTCTTTAAATGTGTAGTCCATGTTTGAGTTTAAAGTGTGTCTATAAGAAAACATTTTTCATTTATCTTTAGACAGAGTGTGAAAGGGTTAGAACATCTCTTAGGTTTTGTATTGACCGTTAGGGTCTCTTCTGTCATAAGTATCCTCTCTGTTAGCTATTTTTTTTTTAAACAAAGTTTACTACCACTTTAAGTCACATAAGACTATATTTTATACTGCTGTTTTTTTTCACGATCGGTTGCAGGGAACAGATTTTGCTGCAGTAAAAACGTGCAATAACCATTGAGAATCAGCTGAAAAAGGCCTCATGTAAATGCTTGTGAAGGTCTGTAAGGTTTACCTGCTGCAAATGACAGTAGCAAGTAGAAATATTCTACTGTGAATTGACTAGGAAAAACAAAGTGATCAATGATGTCACAGGTTCCTACTAAATTATTATATAAAACATAATACAATTGCAGCACCCTCTTAGTTCAGCTAGGGGGAGCTAGATCTGAATGGTTAGACAGGAGCTGTTAGACAAGTGTAATAGCCAGAGGGGTCAAATTGTGGTCAGGGCTTAGAGGCTCTGCAGGTCAGCCCCTCTGGAATATCCCCCTACTCTGAGGCTTTTGGAGAAGGGCTTTGGAGGCAGTGGGTAGATCTGAGGAGTGGCTGGCTGCAGTCTTGAGGGACCTCAACCAATCCCCAACAGAAGGCTTGGCAAGGCGCTAGGACCCCCTTAAAAATGTAGGAGACTGCTCAGTAGCAGAAGTGTGGTGGGAGAAATGTAGCGAGTTGGAGGAAGAAGCAAGGCTGGAGGCTGCCAGAAGGTCTAGTGGGATGGGGTCTGCCTGCGAGCCTGGAGCTGGAAAGGAGGAAAACTTGAAGCTCACTGGCCTCCTGAGCGAGGACCACCTGTATGGCAGGGAAGGAGCAGCCCAGCTGATAGGATAGCAACCAACCTGCAAGGAGTTCAGGAAAGGATCTGAGTGAGTACACCTGAACCCCCTGGGTGGATAGGGGAAGAAGCACTCTGGTGGGAAAACAGATTAGCCCCCTACTAGTGACTGTTTACCCATATAAAGAAACAGGAGCCAGATCCCCTGCTCAGGAAAACCTCCAAATTGCTGGGTAAAGAGGAGAGTTTCATCTAGGGTCTGGGGTGGTACATACAGGAAACGATGGCTTGCTCTCCAACAGATACTGTTGTAGAAGAGAAGCTTGTGAATAGTTCCAGGATGTTTGTCCTCAGTTACTGGTTTCCTTGGGCATCCCATACCCCCCTTACCCTATCCCAGTTCTAAATCCCCCCAGTAAACAACAAAACAGAAGCTCAAGAACTGATTTCTGACTTTGAATGCAAGCTTGTGTGGTGAATGCAGATTGCCTGGCTGTGCAGGACTATAGGGGGACCCAAATCAACAGCAACCCCCAAGGGGGTAGTCCTACACAATCATACATAATCTAAATGATTTATATTACAGCTTGGTAGCAGTGCATAAAGAACCTTTAGGTAGAGGGATACAATGGTGCTACATTTTTAAAAGTGAGATGTTTAAAGACCACATTTGATCATTGCTTTGAGGTAACCGCTCTATGCCATAGGTGCACAAACCGATTACTGACTTTTATTTGCAAGCCTTTTAGTATCTGAGCACTAGCAGGTATAGGGGTAAAGATACAGTATGTCATGATTGTAAGGATTGTGCACAATAGGTACATGGAAGCTGTACACGACAGCCATCTTCTTAAGGTCTCAGCCATTTTGATTTCATGAGCAGTGACCTTCCTCCATCCTCTTGCAAACTGTTGAATTTGTAGCTGTAAGTTTTAACGAACTTCAGAAGAGCCTCTTATCTTAACTAAAACACAATAGAATTTATTCTGTCTTGAGAAGAGGAGATTAAGGGGGGATATGATCAACATGTATAAATACATCAGTGGTTCATATAGTGAACTCGGTATTCACCCTGAGGTCATCAGAGAGGACAAGGGGGCACTCTTTACGTCTGGAGAAAAAGAAATTTAATCTCCAAACACGGAAAGGTTTCTTCACAGTAAGAGCTGTGAAAATTTGGAATAGACTCCCTCAAGAGTTGGTTCTGACCAGCTCAGTAGATTGCTTTAAAAAAGGCCTGTGTTCTCTCTTGGATACACAGAATACATATATACACACACATATATATATATATATATATATATATATATATATATATATATATATATAGGATACTAACATTTATAGGTAAAGTTGATCCAGGGAATATCCGACTGCCTCTTGGGGGATCAGGAAGGAATCTTTTCCCCTGCAGGAGCAAAGTGGATCATGCTTTGCTGGGTTTTTTTGGCCTTCCTCTGGATCAACTGTGGGTGTAGGACTCTAACTTTTTATTTTTTAATGGTTGAACTGGATGGACTTTTGTCTTTTTTCAGCCAGACTAACTATGTACAGGAGAGCAGTGTGGAGGGTATGGTGATAGACAGCATGTGCAGGAGAGCAGTGTGGAGGGTATGGTGGTAGGCAGTATGTGTAGTAGAGCAGTGTGGAGGGTATGATAGGAGAGCAGTGTGGAGGGTATGGTGGTAGGCAGTATATGTAGGAGAGCAGTGTGGAGGGTATGGGGGTAGACAGTATATGTAGGAGAACAGTATGGAGGGTATGGTGGTAGGTAGTATGTGTAGGAGAGCAGTGTGGAGGGTATGGTGATAGAAAGTGTGTGCATGAGATCAGTGTGGAGGGTATGGCGGTATTATTATTATTATTATGCAGGATTTATATAGCGCCAACAGTTTGCTGAGCGCTTTACAATATAACGGGAGACAATACAGCAACAATACAGTTCAATACAAGAGGGATAAGAGGGCCCTGCTCCTTGGAGCTTACAATCTAGGAGGGAGGGGATAGTGGTACAAAATGGAGTAAGTGTGGGGGATGGACTGGCTGGAAGAGTAAAAGATTCCATTATTAGCTGAGGGCAGAATAGGCTTCCCTGAAGAGATAGGTTTTCAGAGATCGCCAAAAAGTGAGCAGAGTAGTCTGATAAATTGGGGTAGAGAGTTCCAGAGGATGGGGGAAGCTTTGGAGAAGTCCTGGAGATGAGCATGGGAGGAGGAGACAAATGAGCTAGAGAGTAGGAGGTCTTGCGAGGAGCGGAGAGTACAGTTTGGGTGATATTTCGAGACAAGATCGGTGATGTAATTTGGGGCAGAGTTATAAATGACTTTATACGTTATTGTTAATGTTTTGAATTTTATCCGTTGGGCAACGGGAAGCCAGTGGAGGGATTGGCAGAGTGGGGCGGCAGATACAGAACGGTTAGTAAGGTGGATGAGTCTGGCAGCAGCATTCATGATAGACTGAAGAGGGGATAGCCTGCGATTAGGTAGGCCAATGAGGAGAGCGTTACAATAGTCAAGGCAAGATATAACAAGGGAGTGAATAAGTTGCTTAGTGGTTTCCGAGGTTAGGAACGGGCGTATCTTGGAGATGTTGCGGAGGTGAAGCCTACAAGATTTGGACAGTGATTGGATTTGGGGCTGAAAGGACAGATGGGAGTCTAGGATTACACCTAGTACCCTGGCATGAGGGGAAGGATTGATGATTGTGTTATTGATCTTGATGTAGAAGTCAGAGGAGGGGGCACGGGCTGGAGGGAATACTAAGAGCTCAGTTTTGGAAAGACTGAGTGTGACATAAATGTACAGATTTGAGTAGCTGAAATGTGACCTGTAGCAATATGTAATCGTAAATGTAGTTTCATTCCTTGTCATTAAAGAAATATTCAGTCACAGGTATTCAGAGACAGATGGTCATCCATTAGCATCTGAAAAGAGACAGAGCTTCATCAGGCTGGAAGTGACACCTGGGTGCTAATAAGATTTGTCACCTTCTGGGAAACCTGGAAGGAAAGGGCTGGAGACAGGTTGGCTTCATGACACAGTGGGAGACCAGAGCTTTGAAGTATATCAGGAGATCAAAGGAATAGGTTTCATCTCTCATAAAAGCTAAAATACTAGTTGCAGAGAGATGAAAATACTTCCTTCTGATTGGGTACTCTGTGGGCTACATCGGCATGTAAAAACTGTATTTGTGACCTATGTAGAATGCCAGAAAAAATGCAGGAAATGGTTATGTGGCGCTGGATCGCAATAGCTGAACGGTGATTGGTACTGTCGCGATCGGATTGATGCACTGGTGTCGGAAATTCAATCCCTGACTTGGTGATTCAAGCCGTTCTTGGTCCAATTGACTTTGGGCAGTTTAGCACCCAGAACATCCTGTGGGCGGGTACAGGAACACCCCCCAGAATCAATTGGCCAAGAACTCATGTCCAGCCCACGTCCATATTCCCATAAATTGAGGACCCTGAAATATGGACATTGTGTTTCGTATGGAGCTGGTTCGATCGACTAACCGATTACGGACATTTTCTGACTTGCTCCAGTCGCAGGGTAAACCTTGGTAAAAGTTTTATGTCTGTTTTTTATTCCCTTTTATTTTATAGTGAAGTGAAGAGTCTATAGTCTATAGTGAAGAGTCTATGTGTCTCTTCGTGTATTTTTTTTATTTTCTGTAACTTTTTATACTTTGTACATATTTTATGCACTGCCCATTTTCGGGATATTAAATCTTAAAATTAATAAGTGACTTCTGGGTATTTAAGCACGGGCTCATATCTCCGGAGAGTTTAGATTGTATTGTATGTTAGTGTCTTTATATGCTCGGCCAATCTGTATGCACTGCGTGTTGGCAGATTGCGTGCAGATTGTAAAGGTAACAGATCTGCCAGACGGAGATCTTTGTGTTTGTGTGTGATGTTCCAACAGACCGTTCTGCGGATAAACTGTTGAGTGGTGGCAAGCTACCGTTTGGGGTGTGTCTGGTGTGGGGGGGTGTGGACAGTGGAAGAGTGATTGACACCGGGGTTCTAGCCGTAGGATAGCTGGGGGAACCCTAGAAGGGTGTGCTAAGCTGCTCTTCAACCCCTAGTGTGCACCAGATTGTATATAAGTATCGTGTGTGTGGTCAGCTAGCTGGATTGGAGTGGAGTCTATATTCGGTGGTGGACAGAGGTAGCGCAGGCTGTGAAAGTGTATCACGGCCGGTCTTATATACGTATATATAGTCAAAGTTAAGTCCCCCTTATTCCCTCTTACCCCAAGTCACAGCCGCACGTGCGCGCCTCAGTTAGCTAGTCGCTGTGGGCGTGTGCATGTGGGTTGGACCGTGACAGATTGGTGGCAGGTCATATTTCAGCTACTCAAATCTGTACATTTATGTCACATTGAGTTTGAGGAAGTGGAGTGACATCCATGCCGATATATCACTTAGTGGGTTAGTAATGCGAGAGGAGACTGAAGGGTTGAGGGGAGGGGTAGAAAGATAGATTTGTGTGTCATCAGCATAGAGATGGTACCTAAAGCCATGGGAGTTTATAAGTGACCAAGGAAGGAGGTGTAGATGGAGAAGAGAAGGGGTCCAAGGACAGAACCTTGAGGGACCCCTACAGAAAGAGGGAGTGAAGAGGAGGAGGCAGCGTTATAGGTAACGCTGAAGGAGTGCTGCGATAGGTAGGAGGAGAACCAGGAGAGAGCAGAGTCTCGTAGGCCAACAGAGTGGAGTTTTTTGACGAGGAGGGGATGGTCAACCATATCAAAAGCCGCAGAGAGGTCAAGTAGTAAGAGTATGGAGTAGTGGCCATTGGTTTTAGCAGTTATTAGATCATTAGTGAGTTTTAGTAGGGCAGTTTCAGTGGAGTGTAGTGAGCAAAAGCCAGACTGTAAAAGATCAAGAAGGTTGTTGTCGGTGAGGTGGGAGTTCAGGCGATTGTAGACTAAGCGTTCTAGGAGTTTAGAGGTAAATGGCAGCAGGGAGTTGGGTCTTAAGTTATTCAGTTTGGTGGGGTCCAGGGAGGGCTTTTTAAGTATGGGAGTGATGTGCGCATGCTTTAGAGGGGAGGGGAAGGCATCAGTAGAGAGGGAAAGATTGAAGATGTGAGTGAGAGAGCATAGGATGGAAGAAAAGGGTGACCATAGTAGTTGTGAGGGGACAGGATCCAGAGGGCAGGTAGTGAGACGGGCTTCTGAGAAAACCTTAACCCCTTCACGCCTAAGGGTAAAACAAATCTAAATGCCTAAGCACAATTCTGCAACGTTGACATGTTAGTAAAACCGTACATATCGTCACAACTACTTTGTACATCCAGGTGGATTATACCTTGTTTTTTTCAGGACAAATTGGGCTTTCATTTGGTGGTAAATGGTCATGGATAGCTCCTAATTTTTTTTTATTATTAAAGGAAAACTGGGCCAAAATAGTAAAAAAAATCATTTTTTTATATTTAACTGTGTGTTTCTTGTTACGACCATAACCTACCACCAAAGAACAAACCAAAATACATTCTCCAGTTCTTGACGATTGCAGCGATACCATATATGTGTATGTTATTTGTTGTTTGTACCCGTAGTACAGCCCAGAAACAACAGTGCGCATTTTGTTTTTGTCTTTTTTTTTTTATTTTTTTTTTTACATAAAACACACTGTCACTGACATTGGCATTAACACTAACTGACACTGATACCAATTTTTTTTTAAAATCCTGACCTTTGACCCTGATCTTTGCCCTTGACCCTGACCTTTGACCCTGACCTTGACCCAAACACTAACCCTGGTACTGAACTAGATTAAACCTTGATCTAGGTATTTTTCTTTATTTTTTAATATTTATTTATCTTTTTTTTTTTTTTTTACAAACTTTTTTTTTCTCTCTCTATGTCAGGAGTTCGAGAGATACAATGTATCTCTCTTCTCCATTCATAGAGAGAGAGAAAACAAGGGGGCCGGGCTGCACAGTGATTGATCACTGTGATAGCCAATCAGAGGCTATCACAGCGATCACGTGACCCGGAATCGGGAGTCCCGGGTCCCGATCGTTAGAACGGGACCCGGGGCTCTCAGTGACACCGCGGTCTTGGTGCTGGGAGTGCGCCGAGCGGCGCGCTCCCAGCACAAAGACAGGTACGCAAATATGCGGCCCCACGGAAAAAAGCCCAGGTCCGTGAGGCCGCATATTTGTGTTACGTCGGCGTCAAGGGGTTAATGACCTCTTTGGTAGTAGCAAGGTCAAAAGAGGAAAGTGTTGAGGGAGGTTTAGTATAAGGTATGATAAGTGGGATGGATGTCTGTGCACTGGCAATGCCCCTACGAATTGTGCCAGTCTTGTTTTTGAAATGAGTTTCAATCTTGTGAGCAGTGAGTGAGGTACTGAGTGGAGGTGGAGAAAGTAGAGAGTTAAAAGTAGAGAAGAGACGACGAGGACTGGATGACAAGGTATTAATAAGAGTGACAAAGTAGGCTTGTTTGGCAGCATGAAGGGAGGAATTGTATATTAAGAAAGCAGATTTATATATGGTGAAAGCTTGTTAAGATTTGGTTTTACGCCACAATCGCTCCAGCGCATGACTGTGTCGTTTAAGATTTCTGGTGTCGTCAGTCTGCCAAGGTTGTAATGGTCGGGACCTGATGCTTCGTGTTGTTAGAGGAGCAAGTGAGTCTAATGTGGATGAAAGTGAACTGTTGAAGACAGCAGTGGCCAGTCAGGGCAGGACAGGGGAGAAATTCTGTCATAGAGTTGGTCAGTTGCAGAGTGGAAAGGAGCAGGGTTCAAGTTGTGAAGGTTTCTGCGGGTAATTGTTTGCTACTTGGAGGGATAGGTGTTTGAAGATGGGAACACTGTGAAGGTGATGAGATTGTGATCAGAGAGAGGAAAGGGAGTGTTTGTGAGGTTGTAGGGAGTGCAAATATGGAAGAAAACAAGGTCTAATGTATTCCCATCAGAGTGAGTGGATGACTGTATACATTGTGCTAATGCAAAAGATGAGGCTAGGTTGAAGAGTTGGGATGTAGCCGGGTTGTTGACATTAATAGGGATGTTAAAATCTCTGAGAATGATAGTGGGTAGTTCAGAGGAGAGAAAGTAGGGTAGCCAGGCGAAGAAATCATCAAGAAAGTGGGACACTAGTACAGAAGGCTGATAGATCATTGCAATCCTCAGCGAAATGGGAGAAAACAGCTGAATGCAGTGAGTTTCAAAAGAAGAGAAGGATAGAGAGGGAGCGTTAGGGAGGACTTGAAAGGTGCTCAGTGGTGATAAAAGCAAACCAACTCCACCACCTTTCCGACCACTGGGTCTGAGTGAGTGGGTCCAGAGGAGGCCTCCATAGGAAAGTGCTGAGGGAGAAGAAGAATCTGCTGCTTGAAGCCAGGTTTCTGTAATTGCTAGTAGGTTAAGGGAGCGGGAGACAAAAAGGTCATGGACAGAGGTGAGCATATTACAGACAGAGCGGGCATTCCAGAGCGCACATGAAAAAGGGAGGGTGGTGTTTGGGAGCACGGGGACTGATACTAAATTGAGGGGATTGCGGCTATTCCCAGGAAGAAAGAGGATGCCTGGTGTGAGATACTGGAGGACCAGGGTTTGGGGAGATATCCCCAGAGGTTAGGAGAAGAAGGGTGAGGAAAGTAAGATGGGAGCGGGATGTACACAAGTGTACATGCCTTCCAGTCCTGGTGTTTGGGTCAGCAGGAGAGTGAAGTATCAGCAGGAGGTGATGAGAGCAGTAGTAGGGAGATGGTAGCAGTGAGGGTGAGATGTACAAGTTTTGGGGTGGAGCAGAGGGGTAAAGAAGTGAGATTTTGGGAACGCAGGATAGTAATATGAAAAGGAGGAGTGGAGGGGACATATTAAAAGGTACACAGAGTGTGACTCAGACTTGTAAGAGATGTTTCCTAGGGTGTTTGCTTGCAGTCTGCCCAGCGTGCAGTAGAGTTTTTTGCTGTTGTTGTGTCTTCCTGCTGCTTGAGTTATCCTGCTTTAGTTCAACTGCTGTGTTCAGCTGTGTCTTAGCACTCCAACAAAAACAGCACTCACGCACAAACCAGCACCCCATCTGTGACTATGCCACCCGATCTGTGACCACCCACATGAGCTGATCTAAATTAATAGGGAGATGGTCAAATGAGCACTCTTCTCCGCCCCAATTAGGAAATGATAGGGATCACATGAATTGGGGTGGATGTTTCTCAAACACAGACCACAGTCATAAAAAGAGTGCAAATAGAGGTGAGAACTAATCAACATAGACAAAAATATATATACACTATTTGTTCTGAAATTAACAGGAGTCCATGCGTTGTTGCAGTTTAAAGTGGAGAGAGCAGATAGCAGCATTTACCCAGAGATAACAGGAGTCTATGCGTTGTTGCAGTTTAGAGTGGAGAGAGCAGATAGCAGCAATTACCCAGAGATAGCAGGTAGGCAGAATGTGTTGGACAGCCGTGTGGAGGGTATGGTGATACAGTATGTGTAGGAGAGCAGTGTGGAGGGTATGGTGGTAGGCAGTATGTTCAGGAGAGCAGTGTGGAGGGTATGGTGATATAGTATGTGTAGGAGAGCAGTGTGGAGGGTATGGTGGTAGGTAGTATGTTTAGGAGAGCAGTGTGGAGGATATGGTGGTAGGCAGTAAATGGAGGAATGCAGTGTGGAGGGTATGATGATGCAGTATGTGTAGGAGAGCAGTGTGGAGGGTATGGTGGTAGGCAGTATATGGAGGAATGCAGTGTGGAGGGTATGGTGATGAAGTATGTGTAGGAGAGCAGTGTGGAGGGTATGGTGGTAGGCAGTATATGGAGGAATGCAGTGTGGAGGGTATGGTGATGCAGTATGTGTAGGAGAGCAGTGTGGAGGGTATGGTGGTAGGCAGTATATGGAGGAATGCAGTGTGGAGGGTATGGTGATGCAGTATGTGTAGGAGAGCAGTGTGGAGGGTATGGTGGTAGGCAGTATATGGAGGAATGCAGTGTGGAGGGTATGGTGATGCAGTATGTGTAGGAGAGCAGTGTGGAGGGTATGGTGGTAGGCAGTATATGGAGGAATGCAGTGTGGAGGGTAGGGTGATGCAGTATGTGTAGGAGAGCAGTGTGGAGGGTATGGTGGTAGTCAGTATATGGAGGAATGCAGTGTGGAGGGTATGGTGATGCAGTATGTGTAGGAGAGCAGTGTGGAGGGTATGGTGGTAGGCAGTATATGGAGGACTGCAGTGTGGCGGGTATGGTGATGCAGTATGTGTAGGAGAGCAGTGTTGAGGGTATGGTGGTAGGCAGTATAAGGAGGAATGCAGTGTGGAAGGTATGGTGGTAGGCAGAATATGTAGGAATGCAGTGTGGAGGGTATGGTGATACAGTATGTGTAGGAGAGCAGTGTGGAGGATATGGTGGTAGGCAGTATATGTAGGAATGCAGTGTGGAGGGTATGGTGATACAGTATGTGTAGGAGAGCAGTGTGGAGGATATGGTGGTAGGCAGTATATGTAGGAATGCAGTGTGGAGGGTATGGTGATACAGTATGTGTAGGAGAGCAGTGTGGAGGATATGGTGGTAGGCAGAATATGGAGGAATGCAGTGTGGAGGATAGTCAGTATGTGCAGGAGAGCAGTGTGACGAGTACGAACATTTTGCTGTAAAATGCAGTTTGCTGATATTGTGGGCTTCTCCCTATTGGTAATGTGAAAACTTTTGGAGTGCAGACAGTAATGACTGTGGACAGGTGACAGCAGCACAGGTTTGTACCTACATGAATCAATGAATGCAGGAAGGTTAGGTGGCAGGCAAGGCCGCAGTGTCTGGAGCTTTTGTATGTTTGCTCCCTCTGCCCTGCCTTTGCCCCATCTGCAGTTGCCGAAGGCTTGGGTGTATCTGCCTCTGCCTCTACTCAGTCTACAAACCCATACAAATGGGATGAAGATTTTGAGGTGATATGCAGTGTTGTGTTTCTTCTCTATAACATAGAGTTCATTTACTGCAAGGTTCAACTTTTCTTCCATCTTTTCATAGACCAATAGCATTGTGAAATCCCCAAGTGGTCTTTAGTAAACTAGAGCAGTGGTATCATTGGAGCACAATGGTTTGTTCTGTGATAACCTACCATGAGCAACACTCAGGGGTTGATTTACTAAAGGTAAGTTGCACTGTGCAAGAGCAGTTGCTTTAGATCTTAGTAAATGAGCCGAAGCTCTGCTGACTTCTATCATCCAGTCATGTGCAAGCAAAAATGCTGTTTTTTATTTTTCTTACACCTGATTGGGTAATCTTTACAAAGAGAAGCTTTACCTCATTTACTAAGCTCTGAAGCAATTGCACTTGCAGAGTGCAACTGCACTTTGCAAATTGCAGTTGCACTCTGCAAGTGCAATTGCTTCAGAGTTCAGTAAATGAGGTAAAGCTGTTTGCCTTTAGTAAATCAACCCCTCAATGATTAATTTATTTTCTTTCCATATAATCAATGTTACCTAATTCAAGAGATGCCTACAGATTCTTATTGTCACCCTTGGGTTCTTTTGTTCATGTTGTTTGTGAATTTGAAGCTTCCTTGAATTGATATTTATATCACTCCTACAGAGAAATGCAACACTGCTAAACGTCATTCTTGTGATCACCACGTGAAAAAAAATTATTTTACAAAATTCATCAGAATAAATTTCTTCGATCATCCACCGCTTGAATAATTGTGTAAAAAACAAGATATAAATCTGTGTGGTGCTCCCCTCTCAGGTTGCACTCACCAAACTTAATTGCCTCCCACTCTCATGGTTGGCATGCTGAGCTTAGGATCATATTTCTCCAGGGACTAGATCTCCCTTCAATCAGTAGTTTTGGACCTCTCTAGTAATCGTTCCCGATCTCCAGGATTAAATGAAATTTCCTTCCAATACTCCACACGTATAGCACATAGAAGATAGAAAATGTAAACCCCACATGGTGCAGTACTTCTTAAAATGCTTTATTTTCCACTAAAGAGTACTACTTACAAGAAGTTAAAAAAAAGAAACAACCCCAAAGATGTTTAAATCTCTAATAATCCATAGAGAAAATACTGAACAGTGCTCTCACCACCGCCAGTCCATGTTTCAGGTGTGACACCTTGGTAATGACACACCTTTTTATAGGCTATCAATTGAGACTCAACCAGCTGATATTAATTTGCTCTGACAAAGGGCAGGATTGCTTTCTACTTACTAATAGATTTCAGCTGGTGTCTTGGCTTTCCATGCCTTTTTGCACCCCCTTTTCTTCATGTGTTCAATACTTTTTCCCTGTGGTATTCCATTTTATCACACATAACTTAACCACTTGCTGTCCAGAGGATTTACCCCCCTTCCTGACCAGGCCATTTTTTGCGATACGGCACTGCGTTACTTTAACTGACAATTGCGCTGTCATGCAACGCTGGACCCAAATGAAATTTATGTCCTTTTTTCCCACAAATAGAGCTTTCTTTCAGTGGCATTTGATTGCCTGTGCGTTTTTTTTATTTTTTGCGCTATAAACAAAAAAAGACCAACAATTGAGGAAAAATATAAATTTTTGACTTTTTGCTATTAAACGTCCAGTAAAAAATTGTAAAAGATCAAATTTCATCATAAATTTAGGCCAAAATGTATTCTGCTACATCTTTGCTAAAATAAATCCCAATACGTGTAAATTATGCAGAGCCATACAAAGCAGTGTGCAGGAGCTGACAGGGGAGAGAACTGTATTGCTTACA